>NW_014012877.1:0-651 GCF_000611645.1 Monoraphidium neglectum
CCACATCGCCAAGGTGAAGCAGGCGCTGCAGCAGGAGTACTACCTGCTGTCACTCTCAAAGCAGCGGCCAGAGCCCAGCGCACACGCCGCCTTCACGCAGCCCATCACCAAAATGTCGGCAGGCATGTCCCTCGGTGGCGGGGGGCAGAGGGAGGCAACTACAATTAAGGGGAGGCAGGCAGCAAATGTGCAGGTTTCTTGCTGGAAGGGATTAATAATGTGGAACCTTTTGCTGGCAAGTGCAGAGACCCTGACAGCTGGCATCCCAGGTCAAAGGCGGTGTGTCGTTCTCACCCTGTCCTCGATGGCCTCACTGGCCCCTGCCACCCTCCCCCCCTCCAGGTCTCAGCCACCTGAGCATGAAGCCCGCCGGCTCAATTCAGCCCCCGGGTGCCGGCCCCAGCCCCGCTGCGCTGCGCACCAAGAGTGGCCACGAGGTGGCGCTGCACCAGCAGGTGGAGCGGCTGGGATGAGGGGGCCGGCCCTGCAGCTCTGCGGTCAAACCCTTACACCCAGCCCCTGGTCGTGTTGGTTGACAGTCATCTCGTGCGCTTCGCAACCGCAGCCTGGCGCCTTGACACTGTTTAGGCAGCCCCGACTGCAAGCAGCCACCAGCCGTTGCACCAGTGCACCCCTCACTCACTGCTCCCC
>NW_014012877.1:1371-21566 GCF_000611645.1 Monoraphidium neglectum
TGAAACAACAGGTCGAGGCCTTGACCCTGGAGGCGACGTCCCCCCACCTGACACAGCAGTGCAGCAGCGCCAAGTCCGCCACGTCATCGGGGCCCAGCCTGCTGGGCAGCGTGTCAAACCTGCCCATCCCGCGTGTGGAGTCGCAGCGGCCCTGGTTCTGGTGGGTGCGCACGGCTGTGGGGGATGCTTCCCTGCTGCGCTTTTGCCGGGTCTGCGGCAAGCAACGCGACAGTCCGACCACACTTTGCTCAAATGACGCACGCACACACGCACCGATGCGGTGTCGCACCAAGGCGCCAAGGCACCAATACTATCACCGGCTGCGCAGGCAGGCCATCCTGGACCGCCGGCGGCATCAGTCCCAGGCAGCAGCCGCGGCCACGGCTGCGGCCTCAGCACCGGACTTGGGAATCCGCATCGGAGGCGGCGGCGCCGGGCGCAGCGCGTTCTCCTACGCAACGACGCCGCCGCAGCGGGGCCCGTCTCAGTTGGACGTAGGCGGGGGAGGTGATGCGCCGCCGCACGCGCCGCACAGCAGGGCGCGGCTGGATTCCGCTGCGGTGGCGCTGACAGAGGTGAGGGTGGACGCGGGCGGCCTGGACGACGTCGCAGAGGGTGATGTAGAGCTGACATCACCACCCGCAGAGGCTCAGCCACTTTGCGACCAGCAGCAACAGCACCGGCAGCAGCAGCGGGAGCAGCACGAGCAGCAGCACCAACGGGAGCAGCAGCGGCAGCGGGACGCGGCAGCTAGAGCGGCGGCGGCGTCGCCCGCGCCAGAGTCTGTCGCGGACGGCGCGGGGGCGCGCGGGGGCGAGCAAGGTGCAGAGGCGTCCCGCGCGGCCAACGCGGTGGCGGCCAAGACGTTCAGTGCTCTGGTGCGCAAATACGCTGCCCTGTCAGAGGAGGAGGAGGCGGCGCAGCTCAAGCTGGCGGGGAAGTTTGGCAAGGGTGAGACGCTGCTGCACCAGCTGTGCTCCAGGTGCAGGGTTGCGCGTGAGGAGTGGACTCAGTGTGGTCATTGCACAGGTCATGCCTTGGACACATCAAACCTGCAAATGGCGCATGCGCAGACGCATGCGCACCTCAACCCCTCCTTCATGACCCTGACCGCCACCCCTGCTCCTTCCCTGCCGTGCCAGGTCTGTTTGAGAACTGCCGCCGCGACCCGCGCGCCCCCGGTGTGACCCTGGAGGACTTCCTGCCCTTCTTCCCGGACGACACGGCGGCGGCCCAGGCCTTTGACTTCTTCGACAAGGACGGAGACGGTGGGGGGGGGGGCGCGGCTTTGTATATGTGTATGTATGTGTGTGTGTGTGTGTGTGTGTGTGTGTGTGTGTGTGTGTGTGTGTCTGTAAGTGCGGGTGCGCGTGTGAGCATGTGCGTGTGTGTGTGGCTGTGTGTGGAGGGGGACGAGTGCCCAAGTGTTGTGGGTGACAGGGATTGTCTTGCCATCGCCAGGCGCACAGCTATGGTGCCGAGTCCTCACTGTCTGCACCCTTGGCACGTCGACCCAAGGATTCTGTTGACCAGCGTTGCATCAACAGCCTTGTGCGTTGTTGCCCTCCTCCCTTGACAGCCACCCCACCTAACCCATGTCCCACAACCCCCCCGGCCCCCCCAGGCTTCATCTCCAAGGCGGAGATGAAGGAGGCCGTCACAGCCATCGTGGCGGAGCGCAGGGGTGAGGGGAGGGGGACGAGGATGCAGTGAAGAAAGTGAGGGGCGTGTCCATACTCGCACAGTGCAGGGCAGCACCCGTGTGCGAGAGGCAGGGGTAGTGGGCAGTATCGGTGCGCCCACACTTTCCCGCCCATCCACACTGACTGTTCTTGCCCCCCTCTACCTCCGCTCCCTCATACACAAGACATGGCGACCTCCCTGCGCGACACCGACTCAATAGTGGCGTCCCTGGAGGCGTTCCTGGCTGGCCTGGTGCACCTCACCTTTATCGCGTTCTACCTCCTGGTGTGGGACATCAACGTGAGGATCAACGGGAGGGGGGGCCTTGGGGTGGCTCGGGGTGGATGTGGACTGCTTTTGAGGAGGGGGGCGTGGTGTTTGGTAAAGGCAGATTGTGTTCCTCGCTGCTCCTCATACCGCTGCAGCACCTCCAATCCCCACTCTCACACAAACGTCCCCATCAACCCGCCTCCAACACCCTCCCCCCCAACCGACAACCCCAGGTGATGTCGGGCTTCTCCACCTTCTCAGCGACAGTGCTGGCCCTCACCTGTGAGGGAGCGGCTTGAAGGCGGGGGATGGGGTATCACGTAGAGTCGTGACGTCCTGCGGCGCCCGAGCGCGAGCCGACCCCGCTTCACTGCCAGGGGGAGTGGCAGAGCGGGGCGACAGGGTAAAGGGTTCACCCAGCCTATGGTTGCGCTCCACAAACCCGCTTGCCCCCCCCCCCCCCACCGCTCACCCCTGGCCGTCAGTTGTATTTGGGGAGAGCGTGAAGAATGTGTTCCAGAGCGCAGTCTGGTGAGCGCGGGGTTGAGGGGTGGTGGGGGTGGGGGACCTGACACCAGTCATGGCCTGCCTGACTGGCGCACGCACTCTTCGAGCCTGCCTGCCTGCCTCCCGGGCAGCTGAGGGGCAAGGTCCTGCTTTGAGGTGTACGCCAGGCGCAGCGCAGCTCCTCAGGCTCAGGGTTGACAGAAGCCTTGCACCAAGCATGCTCTTCCCCTCCACCCCTGACTTGAACGACCGTTCCTGGTGCCACCGCTGCTCGCACCCTGCAACTTTGCTTCTTTCCGCTCCCCCCTTGGCAACATCCCCCAGGCTGTTTGGCAACCACGCCCTGGACGTGGGTGACACCATCATGATGCCTCCAGACGACACCTGGCACCGCGTCAAGAAGGTGGGGGGCCGGGGGCGGGGCAAATGCATGGGCGCCTTGTGGGATGCCGTTGTGTTTAGGCTTGTGTGTATGTGTGTGTGTGAGTGTGTGTGTGTGTGTGTTGGGAGGGGTGGGCCGCTTTGGTGGGGGGGCGTTGAATTGGAGGGTGTGAGTCACGTTGCTGTGGCATGACACAAGGGAGCGGGCACCCAGTTGCCAGACGCTAGGCACCCTGCAGGCTGTCAAAGCGCGAGCGGTGTGCGGCTAGCTGAGCCTGAAACGACGTGCTGGCAACCAATTGCGACCTTCTTGGTGGCTGGGAGCCGGGTACGTGCGCACATTGATCGCTGCATCGCGCCCCTTGAGCTCCCCATTGTTGGGCGGCTGACCCCCTTCCCCTTGCACCCCACGGCCTCAGTTTGGCCTGGTGGACACTGTGCTGGTGAGGGAGAACGGCGACCTGGTGCACGTGCCCAACAACAAGCTCTGGTGGGCCGGGGGAGGGGGGGGGCGTGGGGGAGCGGGGGGGAGCGGCCGGCAGGGGTGGTGGTATGCTACACGCAACCACCCCTGCAGGCAGGTTTTGGGTTCCGGCATGCCGCCTCAGCTTCCCGCTGTCCACGCGTGTAGACCAGGTCTTTGACCCCTGGTCACCCCCCAGTCTCCCTGCAGCCTCTGCACGCACCTCTCACAGCAGTACGCAACACACGGCGCCCGCGCAGGACTGCGCCCATCGTCAACCTCACACGCAGTGGCAGGCGCACTGACATCACGCGCATCCTCATTGACACAGGTGAAGCGCCAGCAAGCACACAAGGGCTTACGCTGCGGCAGTCGCGCATCGCAGCGCAGGGGTTCCCACCACCCCAGTCACGGCGCGAGCTGTGCTGCCCGTTGCAGCGACCAGGCCACCGCAAGCGCACCCCGCACACCCTTGCCGCCACGACCCCCGACCCCCGACCGCTGCCCCCAGATGCCCCGTCCAAGGCGCGTGACGTGCTGCGCGACGCCCTGGTGGCGCACTGCGCCGGCCCTGGCAAGGGCGACTTTGTTGGGGAGCCGCGGGTGCGGTTCAGCGGGCTCACCCCTGAGGGCAAGTCGCGGCTGTCTATCAGCTGGACCTACACGTTTGGGGGTGAGCGGCCTTGGGCACGCACGCGTGTGCACATGTGTGTGTGAGCGCGTGCGTGTGTGTGTGTGTGTGAGAGTGTGGAGGGGGGACATGGTTGGCTTTGGGGAGGAGAGGCAAGCGGGAGATGGGCGGAAGCAGTGGAGGGGAGTTTGGGGGCCGGGGACAGTGCGCAGGATTGGGCATGATGTATTTGTCGTCCACCTCAATGGACGCTTCACTGCAAGGACAGGAAAGCACCCTGTCATGCTGCCGCACTTCCAGCCCAGGGCCGCGGCCAACGCCTGACGTAACCTTCCCCCCTTTCCCCTGTTCCTCCTGCAGCCACGGATGCGCGCTATGCTGTGGTGCGGGACAGCATCCTAGCGGTGATGAAGGACGCACTTGGCGGCTTTGGGGCGATGCACACGCTTCCGGTGCGCAGCATGCCGCAGCACCACAAGAGTGACTGAGGGGTGCCCGCCTCACTTGGCCTGGAGGAGCTGAGGGCCGCGGGCACGAGACCCCCGGAGGGGCCGCCTTTGTTTGAAGGGGCCGCATAACCCAGGGCTGCGCCGTTCCTCCCGTGGTCAGCAATCAGGGCTGCAGCAACAAGCACTGCCCCACACAACTTGGGCCCGGCGATGCTGCTCTAATCAGCACTTTAGCCGTGTGAAGAGCTGCCCCAGTGATTCAGGTTTATGAGCGTTTTTATCAGGCCATGTGACGCCCGTTGTTATCAGCCCTGTGTCGATGGCTGCTTGGCGCTGGCTGTTGGCAGACACTTTTTGGGCGCATAGATGCGAGCGTTTATGTGATGGGCTTCCTTGCCCGCATGTTGAGACCATGTGCACAGCCTGCAGTAGAATCAGAAGTTACTGTGTGGATCAATTACTTGGCTGGGAGCTCTAAACATGCATGAGTGGCACACCCGCAGGACCCTGTTACACAACTGCCTCGTGAATCTCACACCAACCCTCAGCTGCGTGTGAGGGCTGGCGGATGAGGTGTTGAGGCCGCCTGCAGCAAGAGGGTCGCCCCTCACCCGGCCTGCCGGGCCTCTGTGACCCTCCCGCCCCGTCCTCCCGCGCTCTACTCCTCGTCGTCGCTCATCATCATCTCGCCGCCGTCCAGCATGTCCAGCAGGGCGCTGTCATCCTCCACCACTGCAGGGGGGGTTGGGGGGAGGGGTTGGAGGTGGTCGTGGGTTGAGGGTGGCACTTCTTTGTGTGGTAGGGGGGATTGAGCGTGATTCATCCTGGGTGCAGGCTGCCAAGTGCCGCGCTGGCGTGCAGCGCAGGGAGCCGAAGCAACGCCACAATAGAAGTTGGGCGTGGTGGCCTGGCAGGTCAAGGAGCACTGGCCAGCGTTGCTGCCGTTGCACTGAACTGTCACGTGCTCCAGCAGCCTAGGCCCGCTCGACTGCCGTGCAGCCCCCTAACCCCAGACGCACCATCCTCCTTGCCAAAGCCCTTGGCGGTGAACATCATGTCCACCTGCGGTGGGTGTCGGGTTACGTTTGAGCCCACGAATTGAAGGGTTGCAAGTATGCGAGGGTTGCAGCGTCATGAGGCGCCCCTCTGTCGTAGGGCGCCCTCACACACGCTGCTCGCAGTGCCCTGGGGACTAGCTTCCTGCCGCAAGACACGCCCAATTGCTCGCTGCGGCCCCGCTGCTATGTGGCCCCAGTAGCTGGTCCCACCCTCGCACGCCCTTACCTTGCCGCCGGGCACGATGAGGCCCTTGTATGTGGGCTTGTTGACGATGAGCACATTGAGGAGGTACTCGCCTGCAAAGGGGGGAAGCGCGCGCCCGCACGGTGATTGTGTGTGTGCGCCAGCGGCAGCATCAGCCTGGCTCTACCATCCACCCTGCAGCAGGTCCTGCAGCAGACACTTGGCTCAGGGAACATACAAGCAGGCCAGCTGGCGTAGCCAGCAAGGGCTGGGGCCACCATGCCAACCCCAGCGTTTGCTCCCTTCACCTGCCTGCCTCCGTGCCCCCCCCCTCATCCCGCTCACACTCGTCGCCGATCTGCTTCTCCTCGCCCTCCGCCCCCATGAGGAACTTGACAAAGCACCGGGTGGTGGCCTCGTCCGCCACCGCAAATTCAAAGGTCTCCTCCCATGTGGGGTCCAGGCCTGCAGGGATTGGTTGCAGCGAACAGCGGGGGCGGCGGGTGGTTCACTGAAGGTCATAAAGGCGCAAAAGGGATGAGAGGCAATGAGCTCCAAGCAAGGAGTGACCGGGTATGGTCCACTAAACCGAGTCTCTCAGGCCAGTCCAGTCCCCATTGGGCTGCTGGCACCCACTCGGCAATGCTGTGCTCCTCCACTGCGCTCACAGCGGCATCGTGCCCACAGGATCACTTCCTCTGCAAAATCTCCTCAACCAATCACAGACACCAGGCCCTCCAGAGAACCCACACCCAGCACCTCATGAGCGCCGCTTCTTACCCAGGCCGATGGTGGTGCGCTGCTCCTCGTCACCAACCCGCACGACCACCTGGGATCGCTGCTTGGTCACACCGTAAGCCTGCACGTGCAGCGTAAGGCGTAATGGGAGCGTCACAGCTGCGCGTGACAGAGCTGAGTGTTGCGCATTTCGGGACTGTTTGGCATCGGGCTAGCGCGCTGCTGCAGCCGCCATTTGCGGCAGACCGCGCGTGGTCGCTGGCTGCCAGCCCCTAATCACGGATGACGATAAAAATGCTTAATCCCGAATGACACCCTGGAGCAGAGGCCTCGTGGAATCGGGGGCAAAAAACGGCACCTTGAGATCCAGCTTCTTGACATTGCAGCTCGCGACGTTGACGATCAAGGTTTTCGACATTTTGCGTCGATAATCCCTTCTTCCTCGCGGAGATGCGGATGCAGGCGTCCACGGAGAGTAAATGGCGGTCAGATCACGGGCTACAGTCTCGCAATCTGATTAGAAGACTTGATACTTTTTAGAGATGGACGAGTGTGGTATTATTGCGGATCGTAGGGACCGGGATTGGTTACTCGGGTGACCCTCGCCGTGTTCGAGCAGCTCGGCATCCGCTAAGCACTGCGCCGTACCTCCTTGAAGCAGCGGGTACACAAAGAAACGAGATATCATTTTCAAATGGAGAAGCCTACCAGAGGCCTTCTTCACTGTCTATGGGCTGAGGGACCGGTCAAACAACATCGTCACATTTTGCATCAATTTCTCGGCCTGTTGCGCCCACATTCCCACCCCGCATGCACCGGTAATGCATACACACCATGATGCACGAGCAGCGTTACTGAAGCACCACCCGTTTGGCACGTTATGAGGTTGTTTGTGTCAGCTTTTCGGCTTCAAGCGAGCATCTTTGCCGGCCCGTGCATGCTGTGCAGAGCTCATCGGCACAACGTTAAGACTGGTGGTCTGCTTGCCTGCACCAAGAGGTTTGATTTTGTTACACACAGTTGAATTAGCAAAATAAGAGGACCACCCCAGGCCTTAGAAGCCGACACTCGCCCAGCCCTGCAGTGCGGTTCAATGGGTGATAGATCCAAGGGCAGGATGCATGTGTCAGGTGCGCATTTGTACGTGGGGGCCCAGTGGGTGTGCACAAGCACGCACGTGTGCATGCACACCATGACTATTATTGTGCGTGCTTATTGCAGATTTAGCTGTGTGTTTTGCAAACGTGTATGCAGATGATTGAACAGCATGACAGGCGCAAGGCGCCTAATGACCACACAACCAAACACTCGATAATCATTTGCTCACACACTACACTGTAGGCAAGCCAGCATGAATGCACATGCACGCACACACAATAGCACCCACGCACGCACACACACGCATGCACACACGCACGCACGCGCACGAGCGCGCACGCACGCGCACACACACACACACACACACACACACACACACACACACACACACACACACACACACACACACACACACACACACACACACACACGTGGCGCATGCAGCCCCATCCCCTCACCATGAACGCCAGGCCGTTGCCAGTCACCGCCATGCTGCTGCCAGGCGCCCCATACCGCGCCAGCAGCTCCCCGTGCTCCAGCCAGATGCACCCCACAAATACGCCGCCGCGGGACCCCGCGAGCTCCTGCAGCGGGCGCCCGCTGCCCACGGCGGCGTCCGCCACCTGTTCGAGCAGCAGGCGCTGCTGGGGGTCCATCATGGCCGCCTCCGCGGCGGACAGCCCGAAGGCCGCCGCGTCGAAGCAGTGGACGTCGGGCAGGAAGGCGCCCCAGCGCGTCGAGACGCGTGGCGATGACGTCATGCTGACGTCAGGGGCGGCCGGGTGGTAGACGGCGTCCACGTCCCAGCGGGGGTAGGGGGCGGCCGAGTGGAGCTCCGAGCCGTCGCGCATGGCCGCGTAAAGGCCGCCCGCCCCCGCGGCGCCAGGGAAGCGGACCGACAGCGCGGTCAGCAGCAGGGGGCCGCGACGCGGCGCAGCGGCGGCCATCGACGCAGTGGGACCAGCGGCCGGCTGCAGGGGCGGCGGATCGCGGGCATCGGTTGGAGCTGCGGAGGCGCTGTCGCTTGGGATGCCTCCGGGGTACTTGGTGGTGGCGATGAAGCCTGCAACAATGGTTGGCAGCGCGCAAACAAGCCGCAGCGGAAGCGTCGGTGCATCGCCGGGCCATGATTCATGCCCACAAAACAGGGTAACCTGCATCTAATTCATGCATCCTCCGCGGCGGACCGCAAACTCATCCGCGCAAGAGAAGCCCCAGCCACGGCCGCACCCATGCTCAATTAAGCCCTCTGGCCCCCTGGACCTTCCACGTACCCGCAACCGCCGCCGGCGTCGGGTGGTCAAACGTGAGCGTGGGCGGCAGGTCGACCTCAAACATGTCGGACAGCGCGTTGCGCAGCTCCACCGCGCCCAGCGAGTCCAGCCCCGACTCCATCAGCGGCGCGTCAGGCCCCAGCTCCCGCCCCACCACCGACGCGACGGCCGCGGCAACGCGCGCTGCGATCGAGCCGAGGGCCGGGGCTGTGGCCGCCGAGGGGCCTGCGGCGGCGGCGGCGGCAGGGGCTGCGGCAAACGCCTCAAAGAGGGCAGGCGGATGCGGCAGGCGGGCCAGAAAGCGGCGCCACTTGATTGGTGTCGCTGCCACGACGGGCTTGGTGCTGGCGGCGGAGGCGGTCAGGGCGCCCTCGAGCGCGGCCAGGCCCGCCTTCGGGCTGACCAGCGCCATGCCCATACGCTCCACGCGCGCAGCCGTCTGGGGGTCGTTGGCCGCCATGCCCGCGCCCGCCCACGCGCCCCATTGCACGCTGAGCGCCGTGACGCCGCCGGCCTGCAGCGCCGCCGCCGCCGCGTCGAGTGCTGCGTTGGCTGCGGAGTAGTTGGCCTGGCCGGGGCTGCCCAGCAGGGACGCCACTGAGCTGAAGAGCACGGTGGTGGCGACAGGGTGGCGGCGCAGCAGGCGCTGCAGCAGCTCCAAGGCCTGGACCTTGGGGCCAAACACCTGTTGCGCAATTGGAGGGGTAAAGGGAAAGACAACTCAGCAGAAGGGAGGTCAGCGAATTGTTTAGTGCAGGGTACTCGTGGATCCACAGCAAGTGGCCTGTAGGCTTCCAGCTGACTGACTTGTTGTCACAGCAAGCACTGTTTACAGAGAGATCACATATCTTCTGATGCAGCATCCCCTCACCTTGCGCACGCCGCTGGCGGTCTGGTTGGCGAACGTAGCATCCGCCAGCACACCGCCGCCGTGCAGCACTCCCAGCACCTCACGGCCGCCCAGGCTCGCCTCCAAGGCAGCCGCGTCCGCCGCAGCACCGCCGTCGCACGCCACTACAGACACGGCGGCGCCCTGGGCGGCGCTGGCACGGCTTGATCCCAGCAGCTGCTCTGCCAGCGGCCCTGACAGCCGCCCGCTGCGGCTTGCGGCAGGGATCCAGCCCACCCCACTCTCCGCCAGCCAGCGCACCATCAGGCTGCCCAGAGTGCCTGTGCCGCCCAGCACGATCACTGCGCCATTACAGCCCCGCTCGCCCCTGCTGAACGGTGGGGAGCCCCTGCCTCTGCCGCCACCAAAGCCGGAAGTGGCAGGCACGGCGCCAGAGGCGCGCACCACCACCTTGCCTACGTGGCGCGCCTGGCTCAGCTGGCGCAGGGCCGCTGCCGCGTTGCGCAGATCGTGCACTGCGCTGGGCAGAGGACGCACGACGCCCGCAGCCAGGCGCGCCGACAGCCGCGCCATGGCTGCGTGCAGGCCTGCCTCAGGCATGAAGTCAACCGCCAGCAGGCTGTATGCCACGTCGGGACGCTGAGCGGCCACCGCAGTGCCGCTCCACACGTCGCGCTTGCCGATCTCCACCAGCCGCCCGCCGCGCCGCAGCAGCGCCAGCGCGCCGCCCACCATGCCCGGTGACGTCAGGGAGTTGAGCACCACGTCCGCGCCGCCAAACAGAGCGCACTCCTCAAAGCAGCCCAGGCCGCGGGAGCTGGACACGGCGTCCACGCCCAGCGAGCGCAGCAGTGCGCGCTTGGCGGGGCTGCCGGCCGTGGCCAGCGGCCGCGCTCCCAGCGCCTGCACCAGCTGGATTCCCGCCAGGCCGACGCCGCCCGCTGCAGCCGGCAGCAGCACTCGCTCGCTAGGCCGCAGGGCAGCCACTTGGTTGAGCGCTGCGTCGACGGTGATGAATACGGTGGGCATGGTGGCGGCCGCCTCAAAGCCGACGTTCTGCGGCACCGGCACCAGCGTGAGCGCAGAAGCGTGCACGTGAGAGCCCAGGGATCCGGTTGCGAGGCCGAAGACTGCGTCCCCGGGGCGCGCGCCGGCGGCGGCGTTGGAGGCGAGCACGACGCCGGCGCAGTCGCCTCCAGGGTTGCCTGGGTCGCCAGGGTACATGCCCAGGACCTGGGGTTGGGGATGGGTTGAGGGATCAAGGGGGTTTCAAAGGTACATGGACGTGGTGTTCATGTATCAGCAACTGGAATTGCTGCTAACTGCACAGCAAGTACAATATTCCAATCACCAGCAAAGCAATGCCTTCTTGCAGCCTGCAGCTCGAATGGTTCAGTCGGCGCCAACACGCACAAACACCCCTTCTCACGTTGAGCACGTCCCGGAAGTTGATGCCTACGGCCTTCACTGCCAGCAGCACCTCCCCAGGGCGCAGTGCTGACTCAGCGTTCACCGCCACAGGCACCAGGTTGCCCAGGGCGCCGCGCGGCCGCGGCACCAGCTGGTGCGGAGGGGGCGCCGCCCCCGCCTCGGCGCGCAGCATGCGCGGCGCGTACGCCGTATCGCCTGCGTCGGCGGCGCCATAGCCGTCAAACTGCCGCAGTTGCTGGGGCCCGGCTAGGAGACGGAACCCCGAAGCAGGGCTGTGGAGGGCCAGGCCAAGAGGGTCAGCGTGGTTGGCAGTGACGGCCAAGCCCGCTGCCTCTTGTGCGGCCGTCCGCAGCATGCCCCAAACCGCCTGCTCTCGCAGCCCAATCACGGCCGCGTGCGCGGGCCCTGGCGGCGCGCCGGCGGGGCCAACTGCGCGCGTGCGCAGCTGCACGCCGGCTGGCGGCGTGTTGCTACTGGCGGCGCCAGCCGCCACAAGCCCTTGCAGCAGCTGGAGGGCATCTGCGGCCGAGGCGGCGGCGCCACGCGCGCCCGCCGCCGCAGGGACCACTGCCGTCTTGGCCGCCGTCGCCAGCGCGGCAGCAGCATCCACATCATCATGCCTTGCAGGGGCATCGGCCACCCAACTGATCTGGTACAAGATCTCTTCATTTTCCGCAAGGTCCTCAGCCGAGGCGGCGGCGCGGGGCCCCTTGGGGGCGGCCGTGCCGGCTGCGGCGCCGCCGAGCAGCGCCTGCGCTGAGACCGCCCTAGACTCCAGCCCTTCGACGCTGCACAGCAGGCGGCCGCCCAGGGACAGCCGCAGGTCTCTCACCAACGCCGCCGCACCGCCGCTGGCAGCGCGCATGCTCCGCGCCACGCCGGCAGGCGCGCTCGCAACCGCAGTCGCGCCGTCCGCATCCCACGCCCGCGGCGGGCGGGCGCTGCCGGCGGGCGCGAGGGCGAAGAGCTCGAGACTGGCAGGTACAAAGGTCCGCGAGCTGCCGGCTGCCGCCTCCGCCTCTGACGCGGCGCCGCGCACTGCGGCGCCGAGCTGCAGCGCGCTGTCGAGCGCCGCCGGGTGCACGTGCCATGCGCCATGGTCCGCCACCGCCGGCCGCCCGAGCCGCGCCGCGGCGGCGCCGGCGCCGGCTTTGGCGGCGCGCAGCAGCCGGAACGCGGGGCCGTAGCGCAGGCCAACCGCTGCCAGGTCAGCGTACAGGCGCCGCGTGTCCAGCGGCTCCAGGCCGCGCGCCGCCGCGCGGTCAAACTCGCTGTCCACGGCGTTTGACCACGCCTCCCCGTCGCCATCGTCGCTGCCGCGTGCCGACAGGCGAACGAAGCTGCCCCGTGCGTGCTCCGCAACGCCACCGCCTGCCGCAGCAGCGCCGCGGCTGCAGACGCTCACGGCTCCTGTCGCTGGGTGGACATGCACCCGCAGCTCCGCGCCCCCCAGCTCCCCCCCCGCCGGCAGCACCAGCGGCGCTGAGATCACAACCTTGGACAGGCCTACGAGGTTGCCACCGTCGTCGGCCCCTGAGCTAAGCAGGCAGCAGCCCGCCGCGAGCGCCGCCTCCAGCAGCGCGGCGCCCGGCGCCACCGCCCTGGACCCCACGACGTGATCTGACAAAAATGAGAGCAGCGGGTGCGCCAGGCGCGCCACGAAGCTGCAGCGGCCGGCGGCTGCGGCGTCCTGAGGGGACGCCGATTGCAGCAGCGCATGCGCGGGCGGCAGCACATACGCGTACCGTCTGCGCCACGGCTGCGCAAGCTGCGCCGCCGCTCCGGCGCCGGCCGCGGCGGCCGCGGCCGCGGGCCGATCGACACGCAGCAATATGTGAGCGTTGCTGCCCTGGAAAGCAAAGCTGCTGACTCCACCGATGACGCTCCCCTCGCCGCCGTGGCCCGGCGCCCCGCGCGCCTGCCGGGGCATGCTGAGCGCGGCAAAGGCCCCGGGCGCCAGGGAGGACGCCAGGTGCGGGTTCAACGCCCGCAGGTGCAGCACCGGCTGCGCCGCACGCCCAGCTAACCCGCGCAGCAGGTGCAGGACGCCCGTCAGGCCGGCCGCCGGCTCGGTGTGGCCGACGCCGCTCTTGTCCGACGCCAGCGTGAGCGGCGGCGGGGCGTCGGCTGCGTCGGCACCGCCGGCAGGTGTGCGGGCGCCGCGGCCGTTGGACAGGGCTGTGGCGGCTGCCCCGACCTCAATGGGGTCACCCAGGCTGGTGCCTGTGCCATGGAGCTGCAGCAGGTCGACCTGCAGAAGGGGGACAAGGGAGGGGTATTTTAACAATGGTAACGGGTTGGATTGCAGGGCATACGCATGTATGAGAGCCCTGACAAATAGACCTGGGTGAAGAAAAAAAACCACTGAGAGCCTACTTGTGGATGGCTGCAGTCGAATAGGATCAATGAAGCTGGAGATACGTGAGACGACTCATCAGAATGGCGGAGGATTGAGTGCTGGAGCGCATGACACACCAAAACCTACCTCTGTTGGCATCAGCCCTGCCGCCGCCAGGGCCTGCCGGATCACCTCCTGCTGCGCCGGCCCGTTGGGCGCCGTGAGGCCGCTGCTGCGGCCGTCCTGGTTGACGGCGCTGCCAGCCAGCACGGCGAGGGCCCAGCTTGGTGCCGCGCCGCCCGGCACGGCGGCATCCGTGCCACCTGGCAGGTGGTGCAGCAGCAGGGCCGCCAGGCTCTCGCCGCGCACGTAGCCGTCTGCCGCTGCGTCGAGTGTCTTGCAGCGGCCATCAGGCGCCAGCATGCCTGGGCGGTGCATTTGGATATTTAATGTATGTATGGGTGGTCCATTCAGAGCTCATGAGTGCTGTGCCATCCGCACGGCACAGCTAAGTGCGCATGCTGTCACAGTGTGTTTCGCATGGATGCCAACGCCAATGAACGCACATGCATCATAGCTTATGCGCTCAGACCCTGCAAAAGCAGCCCTAGCACATGACCCCATCAAATAGTAACGATCCCACCATACCCCTCACACTCACCCGCCCGAGTGAACATTGCAGACAGGCTGGGGGTGAGTATGAGTTTCACGCCCGCCACCAGCGCCGACACGCAGCCGCCCTCGCCCATGCTGAGGGCAGCAAAGTGGGTGGCCACCAGGCTGCTGCTGCAAGCGGTGTCGACAGCCGCGCAGGGGCCGCGCATGCCAAAGGTGTAGGACAGGCGGCCGGCAGCCACGCTGATGGCGGAACCTGGAGGCGCGAGAGAACAAGGGTTCAGGGTACTGTTGATGTCGCAGCCACCAGCCGCCGAGGTGCTGCCTTATTGGTGTGTTCACGGGGCATTGTGGCAGTCATACCATCAACCTGGCCTGCTGGCTGCAAAGGGACCTGCGGTCAAACCCTGGTCAAACTCTGGTCAAACCCGGTCAAAACACCCTCGCTGAGCAAGCGTTGACCATCGTCCCCGCGCACCTGTCGCTGAGTAGACCCCGATTGGTGTTGCGGCCTTTTTCAAGTCTGAGTAATCAGGGGTACTGATGCCTGGGGGCGGGGACACATGCATTTGGGGTAGGATGCAGGGGGGTAAGATATTGCATCCAATGGTCAACGGCCACTACACAGCTAGGTGCTAGGTACATTGATTGCACAGGGAGACAAATAGCCGCCCCACTGCCCAAATGCCCAGTGGCCAAGGACTGGCATGCGTGCAGAGAATTCGTAGTTGAATACGCGCTGACTCACCCACAAACACGCCGACATGCGCAAGCCAGCCGCCGCCGGCTGCGCCGCCCACAGCATCCTTGGCCGCCTCCGGCGCCGCGGCCAGCAGCTGCGCCCCAGCTTCCAGCAGCAGGCGCTGCTGGGGGTCCACCATCACAGCCTCTTTGTCAGACAGCCCAAACGGCGCGCAATCAAAGTCCTGGGGTTCAGCGGGTGTAAGGGCACGGCGGTGGGTGCAGACGGGTGAGAAATTCACGACAGGGGTCACCGCTGTGTCGTTCGGACAGCTTTGGAAGGTGAGGTGCTCATGAAATCCCTCTGGCGCCCCAGCCCCGCGGCCGGGCTGCAGCGCAAGCGTCGGGATCCTCGAGAGGGCAACCCAACCGGCAGGTGCGCGCAGCACTTGCGACCACACCTGTGCGCCGTCGATGAAAGCGCCGAAGCGCGCCGGCCGCTCCTGCGTCAGGGACATCTCCACGTCCCACCGCTCCAGCGGCGTTGCCGCAGTGGCATCCCCCAGCGCGCCCGGCTGCCGCCCGCCAGCACCGGCGCCGCCGCAGCCATCGCCGCAGCCCGCCGCGCCACGCGGCGCACGGGCCGCGGCTGCAGAAACAGCAATCATGCCGCGGCCTTGGAGAGCGGCCGCGCGCGGCTGCAGACCCGCGCCAGTAGCTGCCGGCGAGGAAGCTGCCGCCTCGCTGGCCGCCTGCCCTGCTTCCGCAGCCACCATGCCGTCCAGAGCCTCCACCAGCGCGGCCTGGCTGGGGTAGTCAAACACCAGCGTGGCCGGCAGCCGCAGCCCCAGCCGCGCCTCGAGGGAGCTGCGCAGCTCGACGGCGCCGAGCGAGTCGAGGCCGGCCGCCATCAGCGGCGCGTCGGGCGCCACGGCGGCGCCGAGCACGTCGGAGACGACCCCCTCGACCTGCTTCCTCACGAGCTCACGCCGCTGGCCCGCCGCCATCGAAGCCAAGCGCCCGGCTGCGCCGGCGCTGGCTGCGCCGGCCGTGGCGGCGGCTGCCGAGGCGGGGGCGTCGGGGCCAGGGGCGCTGGGGGCGTGCTCCAGGAGCAGCTGGGGCGTGTGGGCGCGGCCGGCCAGCAGGCGGCGCCAGTTGAAGGGGGACGCGGCCAGGACGGGCGGCGCCCTGAAGCCGAGCCTTCAGGAGTCAGGGGCAGTGTGTGTGTGTGTGGGGGGGGGTTGAGGGGTGGAAGGGGTGGGCGGGCGTACAATGCTGCCAGCCGCTGCTGACATGGCAGTCACCCTGTGCCTGCTGCCATTCCCCTCTCGCCCCCAACGACACACGCAGGCCGCCACCTCAGCACCCCAGCTGCAGGCGGCTTTCCAGAAGACAAACCAGCTGCTGAAGTGACGCCGCGGTCACAGTTCGAGCCCAAATGATGTTTTCCCGCCTCGGCACTTCAACACCACAGCGGATCCCTCCACCTCTGCCTCACCTGGCGCCCAGCTGTGCAGACATGGCACCCTCCAGCACGGCCAGTCCCTCCTTGGCGCTGAGCGCCCCAATGCCCATCGCCTCCACCTTTGCCGCCGTCGCCGCCGCCATCCCCGCGCCCGCCCAGGCGCCGAACTGGACGCTCCTGACCGGCAGCCCCGCGCCGCCCATCGCCGCCGCCGCCGCGTCGAGTGCGGCGTTGGCCGCGGCGTAGTTGGCCTGGCCGGCGCTGCCCAGCAGGGATGCAACCGAGCTGAACAGCACGACCTGCGTGACAGGCGCGGCGGCCAGCAGCGAGCGGCGCAGGGGGCCGAGCGCGCCGGCCTTGGGCGCCGCGGCGCGGCGCACGCCAGGGAGTGTCTGATTGGCTAGCGAAGCGTCTGCCAGCACGCCGCCCGCGTGCATTACCCCCGCCAACGGCGGCGCGCCGCGCGCTGCGAGCGTGGCGGGCAGGGCCGCCACGTCTGCTGCGGACGCGGCGTCGCAGGCAGTGATGGTGACGGCTGCTGCAAACAGGGGACTGCTGGGATCCAATAGTGGCAGCGGGGCGCCACCGTCGCCTCCTGCTGCTAGGCAGCCGGCGCGGCTGGTGAGCAAGAGGTGGCGCGCCGCGCCGGCCCCCGCCAGCCACGCGGCCACGAGGCCGCCCAAGGCACCGGTGCCGCCGGTGACCAGCACGCTTCCCGCGCCGCCGGCCGCGAGGGCGTCGGCGGCGCCGGTGGTGGCTGGGACGCCGGGGCCGGCGGTGCGGGTGCTGACGACCACCTTGCCAACGTGGCGGGCCTGCAAGTTTTTGTGCCATGGCGGGAGCCATTGAGGGCGCGCGTATGAAAGGGGGAGTCACAATGGAGGGTTAGCCGCCGTACTGTCTGTGCAAGAGGCCAGCTATCGAATTTTGAGCTGGCAAGCAATCCAGTTTCTAACAAGGATTGCAGCAGCATGCCCGACTCGCAATCCCAGCACACCTGGAGCGCTGACCGCCCGGTCAAACTTCTGCAGACATCCGTGGCCGTCTTGCCGGCTTTGGAGCGTTCCTTAACTACGTTCAACAATGAAAATCCCCACACTTACATAAGACCACACCCATATTGCAACACAAAACCCACCTGGCTCATCTGCCGCAACGCGGCTTGTGCGGCTGCCATGCCATGCACCACGCCCCGCAGCGGCGCCATGCGGCCGGCCGCCAGGTCAGCGGACAGCTGGCGCAGCAGCTTCTGAAGCACGGTTTCGGGCAGGAAGTCCACCGCCAGCAGGCTGTACGCCACGTCGGGACGCTGAGCGGCCACCGCTGCACCAGTCCACACGTCGCGCTTGCCGATCTCCACCAGCCGCCCGCCAATCCGCAGCAGCGCCAGCGCGCCGCCCACCATGCCGGGTGACGTCAGCGAGTTGAGCACCACGTCCGCGCCGCCGGCTGCCACTGCCAGGTCACACGTAAAGCCCGTGTCACGGCTGCCGACGACAGCGCGCGCGCCGAGCGACCGCGCGAGCGCCCGCTTGGCGGGGCCGCCTGCGGTCCCCAGGGCGCGCGCCCCTGCGGCGACGGCCGCCTGCAGCGCGGCGAGCCCCACGCCGCCAGCCACCCCATGGACCAGCAGCGACTCGCCGGCCCGCAGGCCTGCCAGCTGGCGGAGCGCGGCGTTCACGGTTGTCAGCACCGTGGGCGCCGCGGCCGCCGCCTCAAATCCGAGGTTTGGCGGCATCGGCGCCATCGCCAGCGGCGAGCACAGCGCGTGGGATGCGAGGGCGCCTGTGGTGAGGCCGAAGACGGCGGCGCCGGCATCAGGGCCGGAGGCAACGACACCAGCAAAGTCGGAGCCTGGGAGGCCTGGGTCGCCGGGGTACATGCCCAAGACCTGGGTTCGGGGTTTTGTGCAGGTGGTGAAGGGGGTTGCAGGCGTGGTGATCAGAGCGTCTGTGTGATTGGGATTTGGCCGCTGTGAGGATATGGGGACTCATACATGCTGTTGGCAACCTGGGCTGCTGATGCTGCATCAGGTCAAATCAAACCAACATGGTGGCAGCTTGTAGGCAGGCACGTCCTTGCCTGCCTTGACCCCTCCTGCCTCTTCCCGCCACTCACGTTGAGCACGTCCCGGAAGTTGATGCCAACAGCCTTCACCGCCACAACCGCCTGCCCAGGCCGCGGCACCACATCGGCGGCCACGGGCACCAGCGACTCGAGCGCGCCCCTCGGCCGCGGCTGCAGCTGGTACGGCCCCCGCGCGCGCGCCGCGGCTGACGGCAGCAGCCGGGGCACGAGCCCGACCGCTCCGCTGCGGCGGGCGCCGAAAGCGTCCCGGTGGAGGGACGCCTTAAGCGGCGCGGCCGCCGCCGTTGCAGACAGCGCGGCCGGGTGCGGCAGCCAGTGCTCAGGGGCTGCTGCCAGAGGATCTGACTCCGCAACTTCCATGTGTGAATCTGGGATCTCCAAGGCCAGGGTCCTGAGGATTGCACCAGCTCCCGCCGCGGCCGCCGTCGGCCGCCCGTTGAGGCGCAGCGCGGCGGCGCGCGGGGGCGCGCCGCCTGCCCCGGGCAACAAGGCGCCCTTTGCCGCCACAAGCGCGGCTGCTATGGCCTTGGGTGCTGGCACGCCGCCTGGCAGCCACACGCGCGTTGCTGCGGCCGCGGCGTCCTTGTCGCACTCCTCTTCCGCCACGGGGGCCTCCGCCAGCCACTCGACCTCATAGATCAGATCGGACTGCTCAGAGGCAGCAATCTCGGACGCCACCGCGGCCGTCCCAGCCGCCCTCACCGCGGGCGCCCGCAGGCTCATGGGCTTGGCGCGGAGCCCCTGGATCCAGCAGATTGCGCCGTCCCCCCTGCCAGAAAGCAGCCGGAAGTCGCTGACCGCCTCGCCCGCGCCGGCGCCCCCGTGCGCGCGCGGTGCGGCCAGCGCCGCCGACGGGCGCTCTGCGCCGCTGCCGGCGCTGGGGCCGTCAGGGCCACTCAAGACTGCCGCATCGACGGCCGCGGGGACGTAGCTGGCGCTGCTGCCCAGGCGGTCCAATATGAACACCTGACCCAGCTGAAGGAAGCTGTCCAGCTCTCCCAGGTCGGCCCCAGCGTCCTCGCTCTTGCTTGCTGCCCCCTGCACCCACCCAAGTGCAGGCCCGGCTGCGGCCGGCGGCGGCGCCAGAGGCGGGCGCGCACTGGCCAGCAGCCGAGCGGCCCGCGCGGCGAGGGCGCCCGCGCGGTCAAGCGGGCGGGCTGGAGGCGCCGCCACGAGACGCACGCTGCCGACGACGTGGGTGGTCGGCCTGCTGCTAGCGGCGGATGCGTCATCAGAAGGCGCAGATCTGATCAGCAAGCCGCCATCCGCGGGGCTGAGCTCGCAGATGAGCTGCGGAGTGTGCGAGGCGGCGCCGCGGTGCGGCAGCAGCAGAGGCGCCTGGATTGTCAGGCCGGACAGCGCGGTCTCAAAGCTGCCGCTGCCCCCGCCGCCGAGTGCGAGATGCGCCGCTGTGGCTGCCATCTCCTGCAATGCGTTGTTGGGGTTGGAGGGAGGGCGTGCGGCTTGAAGATACTGAATAACAGCTTTGCAAAAGGAGATATTTGCAGATTCCGGAAGTCCCACAGGGGAGTTGCAGACACAAGCAGTTGCAAGGATAGACAGCGCCGCCGACTGCCCCCTGCGCAGACGAGCCCGCATTGAAGCACTGGGCCCACGCGATTATAACCGACGTGGGTGCCTTAGCAGCGTGCGCAGCAAATAAATGCATGAAGTGGCTTGAAAGCCTGGAAGCCTCACCAGGTATCCTGCCCCTGGGAAGACAGCACTGCCAGCCACGACATGGTCCCACACATAGGACAGCTGTTGGGCTGCCAGGTCAGCAGCAAAGACGACGGCAGGCTCGGACCCCCCAAGGGCGGCCAGGGCTGCCGCGCGGCGTGCCAGCAGGTGGGCCGGCGGCGCCGCCCAGTGGCGGGCGCGGCGCCAAGGCATGGCCGGCGCGCCGCCGCAGGCGGAGGCGGCGCCGGCGGCCAGCGGGGTGGAGGTGATGACGTGGGCATTGGTGCCCTGAGAAGGATGGAGCCGGTGGG
>NW_014012876.1:0-4797 GCF_000611645.1 Monoraphidium neglectum
CCCCCACCCCAAACCCCCGCCACTTCTCGACCCCAAACCCCAAACCCTGGAAACATTCCACTTTCACCTGCCAGGTGTTGCCAACCTGGTTGAGAAGGGCTACAAGAAGATCTCCCCCTTCTTCATCCCCTACGCCATCACCAACATGGGCGGCGCCCTGCTGGCCATCGACACCGGCTTCATGGGCCCCAACTACTCCATCTCCACGGCCTGCGCCACTGCCAACTACGCATACGTGTCGGTGAGGGCGCCAAATCCGCTCGGTTTCGGTTCCGCCCAGGAGGGGGTTTGTCAGGGGGTGGGTGGTGGCAAGACGGAGGAAGGGAGGCCATCAAGGGCCATCAAGGCTCGCCTTCAGCGCAACCGGCGGCGGTCGCCTGCTGCTGGTGACACCGCTGCGCACGGAGGCCCTCGCGGCGCCGCCAGGGCGGCCGGCGCCAGCCCCCACGCGCACCGCTCTTGCACCATCCCCCACTCCGGCGCCGCCCGTGCCGCGCCCCGAAAACCCCACGTGCAGACAATCAACAACGAATTGAAACACAACATTTGCCCACAACCTCCCAGGCCGCCAACCACATCCGCAACGGCGACGCGGACCTGATGGTTGTGGGCGGCAGCGAGGCGCCCATCATCCCCGTGGGCCTGGGCGGCTTCGTGGCCTGCCGCGCGCTGTCCACCCGCAACGACGAGCCCCAAAAGGCCTCCAGGTGGGGGGCCGGGGCGCACTTCTAGGCGCGGCGCAGCGGGACGCGGCGGCGCGGGTCGGGGCGCAGCAGGGGGCGCACGTCGGGGCGGGGCGCGGCGGGGCGAGGCCTGGCGGGAGTGGTGCATGCACGCAGCCGCGCGCGCGCGGGGCGCCCAGGAGACCGCACGACGCAAGCGGCGCCGCACGGCGCGCCCTGGCAGCGCTGGCTGGCCCGCGGCTGCCCTTTAAGACCCGGACGCAACCACCCCCGCGCACGCACATGCGCGCACGCACACACGCACGCACTCACACACACAACACACACACACACACACACACACACTCTCCCTGACCCCTCCCCCACCCCCCAGGCCCTGGGACGTCGACCGCGACGGCTTCGTCATGGGCGAGGGCGCGGGCGTCTTCGTTTTCGAGTCCCTCGAGCACGCCCAGGCGCGCGGCGCCACCATCCTGGCCGAGTACCTGGGCGGGGCGGTCACATGCGACGCGCACCACATGACCGACCCGCGGGCGGACGGGCTGGGGGTGAGCACGTGCATCGAGCTGGCGCTGAAGGACGCGGGGATCGAGCGGGAGCAGGTCAACTACATCAACGCACACGCCACGAGGTGGGCGGGGGTCGGGGCCGGTGGTGTGTGTGTGGGTGTGTGTTGTGTGGGTGTGTGTTGTGTGGGTGTGTGTTGTGTGGGTGTGTGTGTGTGGGTGGGGCGGGGGCGGGAGGGAGACGTGGACGCGTGCGTGCCAAGCGCATGTGTGCGTGTATGTGTGTGTGTGTGTGTGTGTGTGTGTGTGTGTGTGCACGCGCGTGCGCGTGTGTGCACGCGTGCGTTGGCACGTGTGCGTGCGTTGCGAGCTCATGTTGGTGCGGCATGTCCCCAGGGCAATGCATGGGACTGGGAGCCGCGCCGCCTGCAATTTCATGGGTCGATCAACCCCCTGCTGTCTGGGGCACGGCCGGCGACAGCGCGCACCCTCCCCTAACCACGCACCCGCCCAACCCAACACTTCGTTCAAATCCCCAGCACCCTGGTGGGTGACGTGGCGGAGGTCAAGGCCATCAAGAAGGTCTTCACCGACACCTCAAACCTCAAGATGAACGCCACCAAGTCGCTCATCGGCCACTGCCTCGGCGCCGCCGCCGGCATCGAGGCCGTCGCGGTCGTCAAGGTGCGCGGCCCGCGGCCTCGTGGGGCCCTTCGCGACGCCCTCGGACGGGCGCCGGCCACCCAGCTGCGCCGCCTGCTGCTGTGCACACCCCTTCCCCCCCGCCCACGCACACCTGCATCAAACCCCCAAAGCCGCTAGAGCCGCATCCCTGCAGACCCCATGCCGGATGGCCCCAACGCCCCTGTGAAATTGCTCACCCATCACCGCCCACCCACAACCGTCCACAACCCCCACCAAAACCCGCCCGAAACCGCCCCCACCCAACAACACTTCATCCCGGCCCCCAGGCCATCCAGACCGGCTGGCTGCACCCGACCCTGAACCAGCACAACCTCGTCGATGAGGTGGCCGGCATCGACACCGTGCCCAACGAGAAGAAGCAGCTCGCGGTCACGGCCGCCGTCTCCAACAGCTTCGGCTTCGGCGGCCACAACTCGGCCGTCGTGTTCGCGCCGTTCAAGGAGTGAGGGGCGGGCTGCGTTCTGGAGGCTCGCGCGGGGCCGCCGACGCGCCCGGCAGACCGGCGGCGGCGGCGGCGGCCGCTGAGGTTGTGCACCCGCGCGCACGCGAACGGGCCCCCTGCCTGCGGAAAGCTCGTTTGGGAGTGCGGGGGTGAGACCGGCCTTTGTGCGTGTGCCGACGGGAACGTTGGCGGCGCCCCACGCCAGCGGCACATGCCCATTCGGAAGTGCTATATGCAAACGCCCCCCCCCTGCGAGCACCGCACCCATTTTTTGCCGCGGGGCGGACGTCCCCCTTTCCTGGCTTTGGCTGCTGTTGCTGCTGCTGCTGCGGCTGCGGCGGCATCTGCGGTCCGGCCGGCCTTGAAGGGTGCTACAACTTTCAAGCACCCATAGGGCTCGCCAGGACTGAGGGACATAACACGCCGCCCGCCATTTTCGTTTGTAACTCGGCATCAAGTTTTGACAGTGATCACAGGTAAAGAGCTTTCTCCTAAAGCCGAGTAGGAGCAGGGGTGGGCGGCGTCACTGGCCACGCAGTGCTGCGGAGGGATTGAGGTGGCTCCTTGCGCTGAGCAGGGGCCCAACGGGGCAGGGCAGGGCGGGGTGCCTCGAAGGCCAGGCCTGACAGGGTCAAGACGCTCAGCAGCGCGAGGTGAGGTAACCGTTACCTCACGGTGACCGTGTGAAAAGCATGCGCAGCGGCGCAAGGTCGGGGTGCAGCTGGCGGCCAGGGGGGCCGCGCCGCGGCGCGCGGGGAGGCGGGGCGGCGGCTGGACGACCGGCGAACGGCCAGTGCGGGAGAACACACCAATGATCGAACGGCAGGCGCCGCCCATCTGGAGGCTGGTCGGCAGCGACCGGTCAAGAACGGTGCGGTGGCGTCCGCGCCACCCGTATGGAGCCAAGTGCGTGCACAGGCACCCGCTCCGCGCCACGCGCAACAGGAAAACCGACGGCGGGGCCCGCCCGGCTACCGCTACTCGTGCGCCGAGCTGGTCTCGCAGCAGGCCTCGGCGCGCGGCAGCGCCAGGTGCCAGGTCCTGTTGAAGAACAGCAGGTGCCCTGCGCCCATGGAGAGCACCACCGTGAAAAAGTAGCCCACATTGAAGGTCATCACCTGGGGGCAGAAAATTGGGGGGAGGGGAGTGGGGGTGGAGCCGGGCGGGCGGGGATGACGCGTCCGGCGGGGACCGGTGTTGGGAGGGGAGCAGCGGCGGGGTTGGCGGGCCCGCGATGGGCGTCGAACTCGGCGCAGCGAGCGCGCGTTTGAGGGGCGCGGCGCGGGGCCCGGTGGCGGCGGGCCGGAGGGGTTGGTGGGGCGGGGGGCGGGCCGGCGCGCAGCGCCTGGTTGGTGGCAGTGATCGGCCAGGATTGGGTGGCAACAGTTCCCCAACTGTTGTTTTTGCGGCGCCGGCGCTTGCGTTAGTGCTGGCACTGGCGGTTGTGTTTGTGTAGGTGCTAGCAGCGGCAGTGGCGCTGGCGGTGGCAGTGGCGCTGACGTTGGCGGCGGGCCTCACCGCCAGCATCAGGAGGTACCCAGTCGCGAGGTTGAGCGCGTACAGGGAGCTGCGGGGCGGCAGGGCGGCAGGGGCGGCCGCGCTGGTCGGTGCCGCACGCATGAAACGCCAAAGCGGGCCGCTGGGACCATCGGCGACGCGCCAGGGACGCGCGGCAGGCGGGAGTCTGCGCCGCGCGGTCGGCGGCTAGGTTGCTGTCTGCCTGGCGGCAGCGGGTGCGGCAGCTGCCGGGCAGCTGTCTCGACGCACAAAGGTGCAAGAACATGCTGGGGGAGGGACCGGCGCACTGGGCTGCGCAAAGCGCCGAGGCATCATACCTGTGCAGCGCGCGCGTCCCCAGCGGCGCAAGATCGTTGACGCCGCCGCCGCCGCCGCCGCCCGGGATGAGCGCGGAGTACAGGCCGCCCTGCTGCTTCTGCGCGCGCCGCGACAGCGCGACCCGAAAGCTGGCCAGCGCCTCGTGGGCGACCCCCAGTGCGGCGAGGACGAGGGCTGACAGCAGCCACGCGGCGGCCGTGCGGGGGTGCCACGGCTTGAACCACTGCAGGGGGCGCGGCAGGGTGTGGGGGGCGTGGGGTGCTTGCATGGGCACCGAGCAGGCGGCAGGAGGGTGGGCGCGGGCTGTGAGAAACTGCGGCTGTGGTGGGGATCTGAAGCCAACTGCACTAAGCCGTGGGGCCTGGCGAAGGTAGTGTACTGCCGTAGCTGCCGCCTACCAATATGGTGTCGAAGGAGAGCTCGAAGCTCATCGGCATGGACATGGCGCCGTGAGGCAGTGACGAGGCACCGTGCTGCGCCGCAGCATGGTGCGCGTCAGCCATAAACGGCGCGCGCGCGCCGCCCGGCAGCAGCGCGACGGCCAGCAAGCTGAGCGTCGAGAGGGCGATCAGGGCGGGCGTCGACGGCCGCCAGCGCATCAGCACATCGGGCGCGCAACGGCGGG
>NW_014012876.1:5429-7561 GCF_000611645.1 Monoraphidium neglectum
AGCGCATCAGCACATCGGGCGCGCAACGGCGGGCGCGAGCGTGCCCGCCAGTGTTGTGCAAAGCGTGTCTGCTTCTTCGCGTGTAACTGTCGCCCTACAATTCCTCTTGGATGTTCATACGCCTTTGAAGCAACCGGACGTGTCGCGGCGCGTGAGTATCGTGTGCAGGAGACAAGATCTAGACACATACGCAACAAGTAGACGTCAAAAGTACCGTGTCGCAGAATTACATAATGTTGCAGCCACCGTATACATGCTGCTGTGTCCAGCAGTGCAGGCACCGGTGGGCAGTCAACGCATTTCACTGGTCCCCAAGAGTGCTCTGCCTAGGCTTCATCCATACATGCTTGTTCCGTCCCAACACTGGCACAATTACTATTGAATTGCCTGGATGTATCTGTTATGTGTGAGAAGCTGGCGGTAGCAGCGCTTGCGCAGCAATTGTCACCGGCTTGGTGACACTGCAGTGCCACGTGCACAGGCGAGCACAGACGAGCGCAAGGTGACGCCGCCCGCATGCCGAGCGGTGCAATGGGTCCGGCGAAATCCCAAACCCCAGCTTCCAGCATGCGGCACTCTACGCAACGGGGGACACCCTTCGAACGTACAATATGGTAGATCTGTGTGTTTTATGGTGTTCATGGACACCGCGAGCGAACATGAGGTTGGATCTATGCAGGACGCAACGGGTCTGGAATGGCGCAGGCAAACAATGTGGGGGGTTTGCAGGGATGGGGCCTGGGAGCAAGGCAAGCTGGCTCGAAATAACGAGGTTATGCCTACTTTTAATGCCAGGTGCAGGTAGTGTGCATCTGCCTCGCAAGCGACCCCATCGAGGCGTTTGTATGGTGGCAAGAACACGCGCCACGAGACAGAAGGCCAGTTGTTGATGAGATGTGACGCGTGCGCAAGCTTGAGCACAGCCATGGCCGCGGATTCAGGTACTTGTGTGGTTGTTGAGTGGGATACCGTGTTGATGTGTGAGCATGAGACGCGTATGGGCGCGGCCGGGCCCGGTCACAGCCATATGCGCAGGCGCTGCGTGACGGCAGTGCGGCAGAAGGGGCAGTCGGCGCAGAGGACACTGCAGCGCGCACAGGTCACGTGGCCGCAGCCGAGGGCGGTGTCGCGACGCCTCGAGCAGCAGACCTCGCACTCGTCGGCGGCGGACTGCAGGGTTGGGGGGGGGGGGGCAGGGAGTGGGAGCGTTGCGTTTGCACATGGCATGAGGGAAGAGCAGCCGCACCGGGCGCGCGCAAACAGGGGCGCTTGGCGCCGCCATGTCCATGGCTATCAGCAGGGGCAGCTGCCTTTCCACGCAAGGGGCGCATGCCAAGCTGTCAGTGCCTCTCAACCACCCCTGCAGCACTGACTCCCACGCACCTGACCCTCGGAAGCCTCCAGCGGCTGCAGCCCCGCGCCCGCCGGCGCCGCCGCTGCGCCCGCCGCGCCGGCGCCGTCGTGCTTGCCGAGCCCGGCGCAGCCGCCGTGCCCCGCGGCCGCGCCGCCGTCGCCCTGCGCGAGGATGTAGCCGCGCTGCGCGTCCAGAACGCGCTGCTGCCCGGCGAGCTCGCGCCGCAGCTCGTCGGCATCCGCCATGGCGCGCGCCAGGGCCAGGCGCGCCTGCGCGTGGGGGCGTCGGTGGGCGCGGGTCGTTTGGGCGTGGAGCGTTGTGAGGCGCCTCAAGAATTGGGGCGCAACCTGGCAAGGGAGCGCAGTTGCGGGCATTCTTGGTTGGCGGACCTCTGTCAGCGGCTGGGAAGGAAGCACGCTCACCACTCTGATCGTCCTGGCGTGGTCCCCGCGGCGCGTCGGCAGCGCGCGGCACAGCACGACCGCGTCTGCCTGGCGCCTTCAGGAGGGATGGTCCAGCCGGGGCCGTGCGCCGTGCGTCAGGTTCGTGAGGGGGGCGCGTGGCCGAGATCACCGTGCTGCGCCTTCAACAGTACATCCTGATCGGGCTGCAGTCAGCAGGGTGGGCCAGGGCGCTCACCAGAAGCGGACGCTCCACGCGGCCGCCCAGACGTTGAGGGCGATGTTGACAAACCAAAGGTGGTTGCCCAGCGCGCGCACGGCGGTGCGCGTCGGCGCGGCCGTGCGGCCGCACACCGCCAGCGCCGCGGTCACGGCGG
>NW_014012876.1:8087-21991 GCF_000611645.1 Monoraphidium neglectum
CCGCCAGCGCCGCGGTCACGGCGGTGCATGCCACCGCGGCTCCGGCAGCGGCGCGGCGACGGGCGGCAGAGCGCCCCCGAACGACACGCCAGGTTTTGACTGCAGCCTGTGCCGCCGCGCGCCGCGCGCTGCGGCCAGCGCGCAGCACTTGCTTCAAAAGGGACATGACTTGCGTTCTACGCTCCCTGTGCTGAAAGTGGGGCTGGCGTTGCTCTCTGTAGTTGCCCCTGGCACGTCGTCGATGGCCTTTCGCGCCAGATCGTCGGCGGGCTGGCGCAGTATGTTCCTCCGAGAGGCACGCTTATGCTGCAGTTGCAACAGGTGTACGCGCGGCAGCCGAGCTTCCCTGTGCAGCTGGCCAGGCTTGCGAATTTCAGATTTTGCACGCACCTTCCCCTTTTTGGGTCGAAGCGAGGCAAGCCGGCGTACCGTATGATACCGTTCTATGACACCATAAACTACTATCGGTACCGTACATATTGTACTGAACAGAAAACCCTCACTCGTAGCGTTCTCCTGGCACACGGTGCAGACAGCGGCCCCTCAAGCTCGTGAGCGCACCTGAGGTGGGCTCCTGCCACACGCGTATTGTCACTGATATTCCGCGGCTGGAATCGTCAGCGGTGAGGAGTGCAGGCTCTACCAAGCTGCAGTGGCGCCGCTGCATTCGCTGCTGCAGCGCGCCCGCCCCAGTTGCACCAAGCTCATGGTCATGCATGGGAACGTGAACGCGTGCACATCAAGTGTGCATGCGCTTAAGAGGAGGATAGGTTAATGCTACGCCTCTGCTGGGTGCAGCATCCACAGCCTCCCTGTCTTGCCGCTTCTACTGCAGGTGTTGGCGCGCGCGAGGCGGGCGGCATGTCGCTGTACAATGGACCCCCGAGGCCCGGCGCGCGGGGCGGCAGGGACCAGTTCAACTGGGAGCAAGTGAGTGGGTCAGTTGGGAGAGACCGAATGTGCATTTGCGACTGTGCGACTGTGCTTGCGTCGCGGTTGAGCTGGGGGAGGAGGACGTCCAGGCAGGTGAAGCAACCCAGCGACCTTCCCGACCACCGATTGCCTGCAGGTCAAGACAGACAAAGACAGGGACTACTGGCTGGGCCACTCTGTGATGGCGCCAACAGGGCGCTGGCAGAAGGGCAAGGACCTGTTCTGGTACACCAAGGGGCCGCAGGGGCAGCAGGGCGCCGACGCGCTCGCGGCGGAGCGCGCGGCGATCAAGGCGCAGGAGCAGGCGGCGATCGAGGAGGTGCGGGGGCCGTGCGACCGCCGCGGTGGGCTTTTGCAGGATATCTCCTGGGGTTTGAACGTGTGCAGTGAATTTTGCATCAATCAAGGTTTGCCTCTTGGGGCGTACAGTGTTGCGACGTTGACTCAGACCCCACCCAATCATCCTTGCAGGCGCTGGGCCTGCGACCCCAGTCGTTGCGCGCCGCTCAGGGCATGAGCCAGCAGGAGTTGGAGGATGCGATGAAGCAGCAGCAGCAGCAGCAGCAGCAAGGCGAGGCGGGCGGCAGCGGTGCAGGGGACTCTGGTCATGGCCACGGACTCGGCTTCCATCACGGGTGAGCGCTGGTGTCTCGTTTCTTCTCACTTCTTCCAGTGTGTGTGCATCTGCTGCGTGTGCAGAATCTACGCTGCACTTCACTGAGGGGCGAAGACTGGAGGTATATACAGAATTTTGGGGTGCATCTGCCTTTGCTGCTGCTGGCCATCGCCCATCAAAGCCCCGCCTGGGCTTCCTGGCGCTGCGCGCCCGCGCAGGTCGGGTGCCCCCGCAGCCACGGATGGCCAGGACCGCGAGACGCTGCCCGGCCTCGCGCCGGCAGCGCGCTTCCCACCGCCCCCGCCGCTGCCGGGCGGCCCCCGCGGCGGCGACGCGGGCCTGATGACGGCGGAGCAGCTTGCGGAGATGGAGCGCAAGGAGCGGCGCTCGGAGAAGAAAGCGGGCAAGGTGCGCGACATTAGGGGTGGAGATGGTTGCTAGGGGATCGCGTTTGGCCCTGTTTCGGGGGGGGTGGGGGGTGGGAGGCGGCGCTGAGTTTGGTTGGCAGCAGGTGCTGGCGTTGTATCCTGCTGCCAGCGTCGATACTGGATGGATGCTTTGCACGCCTGGCTGATTGCGCAGTCAGCTGATCCTCTTGCACCCTGCTAATGCGGCTGCGCAGAAGGCAAAAAAGGAGAAAAAGGAGAAGCGCAAGAGAGAGAAGAGCGACAACAAGCGCAGCAAGCGCAAGCGGTCTCATAGCAGATCAAGCACGAGCAGCGGCAGCGAGCGCGAGGGCCGCGGGCGCAGCAGGAGCCGGAGCCCGCGGCGGCGTGGTGGCGAGGCGAGAGGCGCGGGCAGGGAGCCGCTGCACAGGGGCGGCGCTGGCGGTGGCGCGGAGTCGCACGGGCGCGCCCCTGCAGCCCCTGCAGAGGAGCTGCGGCGGGGCGGCAGCTCGGCAAGGGAGCAGGCGGCAGGCGCACCGGCCGCACGCGAGCGCCCCGGCTCTCCTGAGCGGCACAGCAGCAGGCGGGAGGCCCCGGGCCGCGGGCGCAGCAGGAGCCGCGAGCGAAAGCACGGAAACGCGTATGGGCGCAGTCGCAGCAGGAGCGGGGGGCGGGCCGATGACCATGAGCGGCGGGCGGACGGGCGGAGATGGGAGGAAGCGCAGCGGCAAGAGGCGCGAGAGAGGCGGCGCGACCGCAGCAGGAGCCCCCACCGGCGGCGCGACGAGGATCGCAGGCGCGGACGCAGTCGCAGCAGGGACAGGCGCTGACAGAGCAGCACGATGTTTAATCATGTGTGACGACTTCCGACTCGCAGCATTGTGCTATGCATGGCTCTGCTGCTCTTCCTGTAAGCGTCAACGTCTGTCCATGGGCGTCATGTGTCCCTGATGGCAGTGGAGCAGCAGCCTGGTCCTGCTGGCCAGAGAAGCCTTGAATCGGGTAGCGCAGGGTAGGACATTCTCACAGGCAGCCGTCGGCGATGCAGCCCCCTGGGGTGCGCAGCTGCGTGGTTGCATCGGTGTGTGATACCTGGAGCGGACGTCATTGGACCACTTGATGGGCACTGTGGTGCCACGTGGCCCGGGTGTACCCAGGGCTGGAAGGCTCAGGCAGTGGTGCTGGCAATGCCTGCAGTTGGGGCAGCGCGGGCCAAGTTGACCTTAGACAAGCTGTGGCGGCTGAAACGGCGCCCTGCACTGGTCAGGACCGAAGGTTGTGCTCAGGATGCACATGCTGCGACCCAGTGCTCGGTGGCGTTTGCTGGCCCTTGTCCTGCGGCCCTGCACTCCATTATCGCAGCCGCGCAGTCCGCTACTAGTCCAGCCGTGAATTGAGGAGCATGCTCTCCTGCACCGCCTTTTTGGGAGGAGTCAGCTTGTCAGGGGCTTGCAATTTTGAAGGACAACACCCTTGGACATCAGGGATCTACAGCGGAGATGCCATGCAACAGGACTGCGCCTTCGCCGGGTTCGGCAGCTACTGCAGCGCCCAGGTGGTGCCGGCTTGACGTATGATACTTGGCGCCGCTGCATGCACCCGTCGCGAGCTGGATCGTGTCTGTAGACATCACTTTATACTCGTTCATGCGGCTGCCGCAGATCACCGAGCACAGTACTATAATGTCACAGTGGACGCAGCGCACATGCAGGTTGTAAGAGCATTGATACCCAATGCTGGTGAGGATGTTCAGCGATCTCTGTCTCAGAGGATGCAGCTGCTATGGTGAGTGTGGTGCTCACACAAGCGGTACTCTGCTGTTGCCTCGCGCGCCACATGTGCACCACCCAAGCTGCAAGCAATCAGCAGGTCCAGCCCTGCGCTCATCATACGCACGCAAACGCCTACAAACAGTGGATACGCTGGTCGCGGGACTGCAAGCATACCGCGGCCTTTGGAGCTGTCAGAAGGCCTGCCAGCTGACTCAACTGCAGCATGTGCAGCACCGCACCACCGCAAGCACCGCGCGGCGTGCCGCAGCAGGCCGCCCATGGCCAGCGGGTGCTGATGAGGGTAATGGTGCACCACCTCAGGACAGTGGAAGTGAGGCCAGCAGCACCAGCAGCAGCAGCATTTGCAGTGCAGGGGACAGCAGCAGCCGCGACGACATAAGCAGTGGCTCAGCAAGCGCCGGGGGCATCAATGCAGGGATAGTTTGGAGCCGGGGCAGGGGCAGCCGTGGGGTCAGAAGCCATGCCTTCGCATGTTATATGAGTGCTGGAGGGTGCAGCTGGAACAACAGCTGCTTGAGCGGCAAAATTAGCGGCGGCACAAGCAACAGGGGCTTCAGCAGCATCGGCGGCGACAGCAGCAGCAGCGGCGGCAGCAGCAGCTGCAGCGGCATCAGCAGCGGAGGCAACAGCATCAGCAGCGGCAGCAGCATCAGCAGCAGCAGAGGCAGCAACATCAGCAGCGGCAGCAGCAGCAGCAGCAGCGGCAGCAGGATCAGAGGAGGCAGCAGTGGCGACCAAAGCGCTTCTGAAGGTGTGTGGAATTGCCGTGTCACCACTCCTGAAGCTGATCACGGCCCTTCCCGCCGCTGGAGCGCTGGCAGTGGCCAGCACGGCACAAGTAGCATCAGCCGCAGTGTTGCAGACCCGAGTGGCCAAAGGGAGCACGCTGCAGAGGACACTGCGGAGGGGTTGTTGCTGCTGCATCGCTGGCCGCCAGGCAAGGTGAGGAGCGCGGGTCTGCATATGGTGGACGAGAATCTCTTGCTGCAACACTGGTGGTTGATGCGTTGCCTGCGCGCAGGACGGCGTTCTGACGCCCGTATGCTGCGTCTTCCCTGCTCAGTGCATTGCGCTGTGTCCGGCCCATGCGATGGCGCTGTCCTACTCCGAATCGTGCAGGCCTCCCCGGATGCGCCGCTGCTGACTCGCTGGATTCACCATGCCAGCAGCCTCCGACAGCTTATGGACTTGGAGCAGCAGCACGGCGCAGCCTTCAATCACATCCACATCGCAGCATGCTTCCAACGAACAGGGTTATCACACCGATTGTCGCCCAGCAGAGCCTCCCACCTGCTAATGCAGCGGCTTTGGGCGCGGCTGCAGCCGCAACTGGATGAGTGTAAAGCGCACCAGCTCGTCAACATCGTGTGGGCGTGCGGCAGGGCAGAGTTTGTAGAGGCGGCGCTGCTGGACGCCTGCCTGGAGCGGCTTGCCGGTGCATCATTGGCTGCTGATGCACAGGATGTTTCGCGCGCCCTGTACTGGGCTGCGCGGCTGCAGAGGCAAGCCTACGAGACCAATCAGCAGCATGCAATGCAGCTGGTCACGGCTTTGGTGCAGCAACGGCACGCCGCCACCCCGCAGGAGTTGTCCAACGCCCTGTGGGCGGCAGCCACCCTGAAGCTGCCACTGCCAGAACAGGAGGTGCAGCAGCTTGTGGATGTGGTAGTGCAGCAGCGCTGGGCAGCCAAGCCGCAGGATGTGTCCAACACCCTGTGGGCAGCGGCCTCCTTGGGGCTGCAGTTGCCTGCGCAGCAGGTGTGGCGGCTCGTGGAAATTTTGGTGCAGCAGCGGCTCGCAGCACACCGGCAGGATGTGTCCCAAACTCTGTGGGCCGTGGCCATCATGAAGCTGCCGTTGCCAGATCAGCAGGCGCGGCACCTGGTGGAGGCGTTTATGCAGAAGCGGGGAGCAGGCAGGGTGCAGGACGTGTCTCAAATGCTATGGGCCGCGGCCGCCATGAAGCTGCCCTTGGAAGATCAGGAGGCGCGGCAGCTGGTGCAGGCGTTCATGCGGAACCGTGCAGCAGCCAGGGCGTGGGAGGTGGCATCAGTGCTGTGGGCGGTGGCGACCATGAAACTGCCGCTGCCAGGTCGGCAGGCGCAGCAGCTTGTGGAGGCTTTTGTGCAGAGGCTGCGGGCGGCCACGGCGCAGGACATTGCCAAGACGCTATGGGCGGCGTCAACTATGGAGCTGCCGCTGCCGTGTTGGGAGGCGCAGCTGCTGGCAGACGAGATGGTCGAGAAGCGGCAGGCTGCTGGGCCCGATGACTTGACCACAGCACTACAGGCGGCGGCCAACATGGGCTTGCCACTGTCAGACCAACACCAGCAGCTGCTGACAGAGGCGTTGGCGGCCAATGCAGCCGGAACACACCTGCAGTTTGTGCCCTGATGCGCATTAGCCGTCACCAAGTAAGACCTGGCCACTGGGGCCGCAGGGCTGCGTAATCGCCTGGAGTCCGGTTGGCGCCGTTTTGGCAGCTACACGCAGCTGTCGGCCTGCGGCCTGTGCAGCACATTCAGCTGCACGGAATTAGGAGCGGCCTGTGCGTGGGCGCATTTCAGAGTTGGGCGAAGCCAGAGTAGCTGGGGGCATTTCTGGTGCATGGCGCGTCGCAATGCGCGGCAGCCACGACGCATAGGAAGGCTGCTTCATGGCAGTGTAAGCAGCCGCAACGCATGCTCTCTGCGGGGCGCCTGTGCGTGCGGCAGTGGAGCGGGGGTGTCTAGCATATAGAGATATAGTAACTGTGTGGTTTCCTCATGCCGCGATGGTGGGCCAGCGGCTGCTCAGACAGCAGGTGAGCCATCGTGTGAGGGGCTGAAGACTTGCGCTCTTGTGGGGGTGGGGTGATGGCAAGAAAAGTCGCACGCTGTGGCAGACGCATGCATTGGTTTTAGTGAAGCAGCACTGAACCGGCTTGCAGTTTGGCGGAGCAAGCAGTAGCAGCAGCAGCAGCCGCAGCAGGGGGTGGCGTCACACGCAACAGGCAACTGAGTAGCATGGGACGGGGTTGGAGTAAAATTTGTATAAAGGCCAGCAGGTTGTGGCTGGCCGTTCCTGTCCGACTCGCCTTTGAATTCTGGGTTGGGAGCCGGCAGCCGGCGAGCACCACGCCGCCATCCTGAAGCGAGGGCGCTGGCAGTGCGCGTCGGCAGAGGGGCGCCGGGGTCGTTCTGCGGGTAGCAGCCCGTATTGCACGCGGGCACGGCCGCGAGTATCAACTGGAGCCCAAGGTGAGGGCGGGGACTGCGCGACCAGCACAGCAAGGGCCGGCGGCCCAATGCGACGTGCTCAAGCAGCTGCAACGGCTGCATGCGAGCGTTGACAGCTGCCACTCCCCTTCAGTGGCAAGGGCTTTTCACCGTGCTGGAGTGCACCCCAGCTCTCTGCAAACCATCGCGCCAGCGCGTGCACCTGCAGCCAAGGCCGAAGCCGAGGTGTGCATCCTCCTCTATGTGGGGAAAGGGGCGGGGCTGCCAGGTGAGCGGAAGTTGAGCGCGAGCGGGACCAGGTACAAGGGGAGCTGGTGTGCCACACCCAGTGGGCGTGGCTGTAACCGAGGCAGGGGGCCCGCTGGTGGCGGAGCCTCATCGGGCTTGGACACAGCGGCAGCGGGGGCAGGTGCAAGACAGCTGCGGATGCACACTGCTTAGGATATTTGCCCCCCCTCCCCCCCCCCGGGCGTTGGGGCGGTGCAATCATGCAGTTGGCACGGCGGGATTGCTGCTGCTGTGAAAGTTCGTTGGTGATATGTATCAAAAGTGCGCTGATGAGCGTCCACGGGTCTCATGACGTGACATTGTATCGATATGAAGCAGCGCTCCTTCAGTGGACCCAACAACAACATGACGGGTTCCCGCCCTGTCGGTCACTGACAATTGATCATGTTGCTGTGGTGGCCCATGCGGGTCGTGACACAGGGCCTAGGCCTGATGGTGAGCGGATATTGTCAAAAGACAAGATACCCGCATGCTTGTCATCAGAAGCGCTACGGTATGGCTGCGTGTGAAAATGGGCATGCAACCGGTTCCACCCTAATCGCACTTGAGCATCTCGAGTTTCACAGGCTTGCAGTAATTTGCCACCAGATTTCACAAACTCTCCAAGCCAGTCACAACTCACTGTCCGCGCCTCCACAACACAATGACAGCACCCACCCTGGGTTGAAGTACCGTATGGATCTCGAGTATTCCTGAGGTCACAGCCTTAATCAAAGAGAACTATACTCACCATTCAGCAGACACACAAAGCACAGCGCCTACCCTTTGACGCGTTCCTGACGCCAGGGACCTCACTGCGTTGCTCATCGAGCGCCCAGCTCCCTTGTGAAGTTTAGGCGCGTTGTTTCAATACATCTTGGCTTGCTGAGAGGCGCAACGGGGTCCGTTGGGGAGGCTCGTTCTCCAAGTGGGCGCGCTGCACCCTGGGCTCATTTACCCTGATCGGTCCAGCAAAGCGTTTGGTTCGGAATTCCTATCACCAATGCAGCCGAAATGGTGGGCCGTAGCCCCCATGTGCTGGGCACCTGGGACGCCACGCGCGCGCCCCTCACCCAGGGTGGTGCCTGACTAGACCGACCTGCCGGACCCTGCTTCAAACCGCACCGGCCAGGTCGCCAGCTCAAGCCCGGCCGAGGGCATGGTCTCCACTACCCCCAAGGCCACCACCTCTGTTTTCATGCTGCCAATGCAGCAGCAGCAGCAGCAGCAGCAGCAGCATGTGCCTCATCATCCCGCGCACGGTCAGCACGCGCACCCCGCCGCCGGTCAAAGCGCCGTCATCGCGCCCCCGCCGCACGACCACCTGCGCCGCGTCTCGCGGGCCCCGCTCAAGCGGCGCAGCACGGGCCTGGGCGGCCGCGGCCTGTCGCGCAACTACAGCGGCAAGTCGCAGAGCTTCTCCTGCATACAGGACCTGCAGCACAACCCCTGGGCCGGCGACAGCGCGCTCGCGCTCGCCAAGCGGCGCCCCGCGGCCCACACGCCGACCCAAAGCCCCGGCGCCGCCGGCGCGCGCGGCGTCCCCGCGGCGGCGCTCGCCCTGCCGGCGGCGGCTTCACGGCAGCTGCTGCCGAGCTGGAGCATCGACGAGGACGAGGAGTGCCTGCTGGGCGGCGTCGCCTGCACCGTGCGCCTCGCGCCGGCAAGCAGCGGCGGCAGCGCTGCTGACGACGTCGGAGACGAGGAGGACGGGTGCTCTGGCAGCATGAGCGACGACGACGCGGAGTTTGACCACGGGGCTACGCAGGGGCCCGTCCTCTCGTCTTCGTCAGCCATCGAGCAGCCGGGCCCGGAGGCCGACGGCGGCGCGGCCCGCGGCTTGGCCGCCGAGCTGGCCGCCGCGCTGATGCGCGCGCGGCTGTCGGCGGCGCCGCCGCCCCTGGCGCGGGGCGCGTGGCTCGCAGCCACGGCGCTTGTCAGCGCGTGCGCGCCGCCGTGAGCCGCCGTTCGCGTGCGGTTCGCGCTGCGCCGCGCCGCGGAGCACGCTGCGTACGCGGCAAGTGCGCAAGCCTCAGCGGTGTCATGCCCGCCCTTCGCGCGGCGCCGTTTGTGCCTGCCCGCCTCGTGCTGCGACGAAACTCACGGCGCCCAGGCTTGACCTCATTCTGTCCTGAGCCCGCGCCGCCACCCCACCCTTGCCCCCGGCGAAAGGCCCCGGGCAGGTCCAGTTTCTAAGATTTACTGTCTTTCCCTTCTGGCTTGGCTTGACCTCAAGCGAGGGCCACCCCGAGAGCGGGCGAGCCCTGCACAGGGCCTCCCCAGCTCGGCTCACATTGAAACGGCCCCCTCCTGAGCTGCCTGGCGCGCTCCGACTTTTGGCCCCTGCTGCGTCGCGTTGTTCGACGCACGCGCTGCGCTGCCATCGGCCCCCTTGCCACCCCTACTCCGGCCCTTGCGGCGCCACGCGCTCCCGCCGTCCGCGGTGCCCGAGAGGGGGGGGAGCTCGTCTTGCGGGCGCGTAACGCAGCTGCCACGCGCCGAACAGCTTTACCGAAAACGCGCAATTTCGCTTACGAGAGCCTTCCCGCAGAGCCAACAGCCGCCGTCGTTGCGGGGCCTCTGCTTACGTATTATGTACCCGATGGGAGAGGGAGAATGGAGGTTGCAAAACGCCCCATCGCCCCCGAGAGTGTGCGTTGTCCTGTCGTCATTCAGGAGCGAGAATGCCATTGAGCGGCGCCTTTTTCGGTTTGGTGCGAGCCCTGTACCGCCCCCCCACCGCGCGTCTCCCGATGCGCTTTTCAGCAACACAAGGGGCCCCTTTTACCCGCCCGCACGCGCCGGGCCTGCGCCTGTTTTGAGGACGCGGCGCCACCCGCGCCGCCGCGGTGCGAGGCGCAGGCTCGGCCCCGCGATTAGCGGGGCATGCTTGGAGAGAACGAGAGAGAGAAAGAGGGGCCCGGAGGGCGCCACGCCGAACCCACCATCCCGGAAGCACCTCAGACCAAAGCCGCGCATGCACACCACCGCGGCTGAGACAGCGGCCCGCCCTGCCCCACACCCTATCCGCGCACTCTCGCCTTCTCGCCCTCACCGCCCCGCTCGTGCGGCGCCGGCCGCGCGCCGCCACCGCGCGGCCCCGCACCACCCTTGTACCCCGCCCGCGCCGCGGTCGCGCCGCCCCATGTGCACGCGTGCGCGCGAGAGCGAGAGAGAGAGAGCCCTGGGCAACAACCCTCATTCTCCGGCCCCCGCGCGCCACGTCTCGAGTCGATGGGTCGCTGCTCGCGTCGGCACCACGAGCAGGGCCCCGTGATTAGAATACCGGCTCCAATCTGTTCCCTGCCCTGCCATCCGAAGACTCCCAAAACGACGAGCGCGCCAACCCACCCCCGGCGGGCACGTCACGCGTGGGCGTGCCGGGCGGGGGCCCTGGGCGTCGCCGCCAAATTTTGAAAGCAGGGGGCGAGCGGCCAAGCCCGCCCCTCTGCGGCTGAACGCCTGATCTGTTCTTGGCCCCCATTCGATGGCCCCGCCAGGCCCGCCCCTGTTCTCCCCCGCGCCCATGTGGCGCCAGCGCCAGAGTTTTCAGCGGCCCTGGCTTGCACAAGTCCAAGGGCCGCGCCTGCCCCCCCTGGCGGGCTGCAGCTCTTGACAAGGGCTTGGCCGCCCACGACGGCGAGGCTGCGCGCCGCCCCGCCAGGCGACCGCTGTCGCTCCCGCCACAGGGGGTGCCGGCCGCCCCCTGCGCGGGCCGCGCCGACCGCGCCCCTTTTTTGTCTGTCCCTCTCCCAGCGCGAAACGGCAGTACTTGCGGGCGCTGCGGGGGGAGGCACGGTGCGCCCAGCGCCGCTCCGCCTCCCCCGCGGCACACAGCGACGCGCGTTCATTGCAGCTGCACACACCACATTCATTTACCCCGGCCCCGGTGACGGCGCACACAGCACACGCCGGCACACGCCCCGCCAAACATTGTCCCGGCCCGCCCGTTGCGGGCGCCTTAGCTCCCAACCCGTAAATTGCGCGTGGGCTCTGAGGATGGAGAGGCCCGGATGGCACCAGATTACACCAACAGTCGCCAACATTCGCCCTGTAAGAATCACACAGGAGCGCGCATTCGGTCGAATAGCGTGCGCCACGGCGTTGCTTGCAGGCATCGTGGGGTGGGGTCTCGGGAAGGGGAGCGTCCAAACGAAACGGCCCGCTGGCAGCTGACGGGCGCGCAAGGGACACGAGGCCCCAAGCACCTGACCGGCCGCCATGGGAGGGGGGGGTGAAAGGGGTGCGGCGAAAAGCACGAGGGGTAAGCTTGGGATACTTTGAGGTGCGCCAAGCGTGCATATTGTAATCAAAGGACGGGTGAGGAAGTGGTGTGCAAGAATTCGGGGTGCAAGGGCTCACAAGGGCCACCTGGGTTTCAGGGGCCTGCCGTGCTGCTGTTGCCGGCGACACTAGTCAAACCGGTACGTTGGGGCGGGGCACGCGGGGCTGTCGCCGGTGCATTGCGCGATGGAGATGCTGCAAGTGTGTGGAGTCGCTCATGAAAGACTTGTCAGCTACTAAGCATAACTAGGTGGACAAAATTGCGCGGAGGGATCGGCCTGGACAGCATTGACATGAAAAGCGGGCGCTGACATGGCGAGCAGTGCAGCGGTTGGGGGTCGATGGAGCGGGCATGAGCAAGTATGCGTGAAGCCAAATGTGGGGAGACATGAGATCGGCAAAGCTCAAAGAAATGTTGGAACAAACGGCTGCCAGATTCGAACATGTAGCAAGCAAAGAAAACGGCTGCAGCAAACAGCACACTGCTACCAGGCGAACTTGCGCACACCGACGCACCCGCGAGCAAGCGGGGCTCCCAGGCAGCGGCCGGCGTGGCTGCCTGGCAGTTGCGTCGTTGCCATGTACTTATTGATCTGAGGCTCAAGTGCCGGGTTGCAGAGGCGGTGTCAGGGGTTGCAAGGCAGGGGCGTGCACCTGCCCGCGAGCCTCAGCCCCTCTTCAGCCACCTTGCCGCCGTCGATCACCCGAGCAGGGGCCTGGGCGTGCGGAGCGGCGAGGTGCCAGGGTGCCCGCAAGGGCAAGGATGGGCAAGGGCATGGGGTGAGCGAGCATGGCTTCAAAGGGTGTCTTAGGTGGCCAGCCCTGCAGCAAGGGGACCGTAACTCCAAGTCGAAAGCGATTCGTGAGAGCTGGCGCAGCCCCAGAGCAGCCAGGGCCCGTAGATGGGGAGAGGGCTTCAGCAGACCCCTTCCAGGATGCCACGCGCTGCGCCCCACCCTCCACACACAAGCATGCACACACGCAAGCACGCACGCAGGCACGTGCGCACACGTACAAACACAACACACGCACGCACGCGCGCGCGCGCCTTTTCACACAGATTGCAACCGCCAGCGCACAACGATGTACAAGCTGCCTCCCCGACACCACATGCGTGCAAAAACAGCCCTCCGCGCACCCGTGTTGCCGCCGCAGCTCTTCCACCGTCGGCGGGCCCGCGCCGCAGGCCGTCCCGAAATCCGGCAGCGACGCCAGCGCCCCCTGCGCCGCGCGCCGCGCCACCTCAGCCTCGCCCGCCGCGACCGCCCTGGGGCTGACGAGGCTCCGCCACGACGCAAACGCGCGGCCGCCGGCGCCTGCAGAGGCTGGCGCAGGGCACGACGGCGCGCCTGTGCCGGCCAACGCCTGCCCTGGGCGCCCGTGCGGGGCCGCAGGCGCCCCATCAGCCAGCCCGTGCGGCGCACAGGGCAACCCCAAGGGCCCCCCAAGAACACACAGGACAGCCGGCGCCGCGGCGCCGGCGCCGCTCCATGCCCCGGCGCCCCCGGGCGCCGCCGGCGCCGCGGCATGCGCCCAGGCTGGCGGCGACGGCTGCTGCTGCTGCTGCTGCTGCTGCTGCTGCTGCTGCTGCTGCTGCTGCTGGTGGTGATGATACTGAGGGCGCCCCTGGTCCGCCCCCGCGCCGCCCGCCGCCGCCGGGGGCCCCGCTCCCTCCAGTGTCTCTACCCTCAGCGCCCGCCCATCCGCCCCCACGCCTGCCCCCGCGCCCGTGCCTGCTCCCGCCGCCACGCCCGCGCCCGCCGCCGCGTCCATCCCAGCGTCCGCCGCCGCGCCCGCGCCCGCCGCTACACCAGCTCCTGCGCCCGCGCCAGCGCCCGCGCGCGGCGCCCCATGCGGCCACGTGGGGCGGTCCAAAGCGCGCTGCGACTCGCGCGAGCCGGCGGGGGCGCGGGACCAGGCGAATGCCAGGACGCAGGCCGACTCCTTATGCGAGTGCAGGCTGCCCGCATGGGCGTCCTGGGACAGCACCAGGCGGAGAAATGCTGAGAACAGGAAGGAGTCCCAGTCTGGCGGTGTGTGGCGGTGTGTGGTGGGGAGAGGGGATGAGGAGGGGAAACGGGCGGATCGGGGGCGGCGGCAACGGCGGGGGCGTCGGGCCGGGGAGGGACGGCGCGCGCGATGCGTACATGCGTCGATAAGCCGTGCTGCGTTTTGCGCCCGCCGCCTGCCGCGCACCGCGGCCACAGGAGTGGCCGCCGCAGGCGGCGCGTCGCGGGGCGTTGCTCACTGTATGGAAGGTAGGCAGTCGCGAAGAGCTCGTGCGAGGGGTCCCTGGGGTTGGGGATCGGGCCCAGCTCTCCAAACACGTAGTGCAGGCGCTGCGGGGGCCAGCGTCCGCGGCGGGCGGCGCCGCGCGGACGGGCGGCGGGGGGCCGCGCGGCGGGGG
>NW_014012875.1:0-20826 GCF_000611645.1 Monoraphidium neglectum
CCGCCGCGCCGCCCGCTGCCCCCCGGGCGCCCGCCGCGAGCGCCGCCGGCGTGGACCGCAGGGCGGCGCCGGCGGCGCCGCAGAGCACGTGCGTCAGCAGCACGGCGCGCGCCGCGGCGCCCCACTCTGCCCGGTCTGCTGCCAGCTGCATCTGCCCGGGGCTGTGCGGCAGGCTCTCGTCCTGGCGCCTCTTGGCGGCCGCCGCCTGCGGACAGCGCACGGCCACCACCATATGCCCCAGTGGGTGGGCCGAATACATGAGCGGCAGCGAGAGCAGGCGCAAGTCCTTTGATGCATGCAGCGCGCCCCGCGCACGCTGCGGCGCAAGAATGGCGCCTCAAAAGGCAGGCAGAACAGAATCCGTCAGCAGGCCCGATCACAGGAATGACGCGCGTGCTCCCAACACACACCCCCAAACCAAAATCGACCCGCCTCATAGAAGAGAAGAAGCCCCAGGCTCAGTCTGCTTGCCTAGGACCCGGCCGAGGTTAGATCAGCACCAGATCACCAAAGCATCCAGATCACGCACCTGCAGCACTAGTACGAGGATCGGCGCCACGACGACCCCGATGTACTGGTCCACGCTGAGGAACGTCCTCGCGCTGACTAGGACGTACAGGAAGAAGCTGTGGTGAAACTTCTCGATGAGCACGCTGCAGCTTCTCACTGAGAGCTCAAGGGCCTCCGCCAGCTGCGGCCGCGCGGCCGCGGACGGCAGCGGCGGCGCGGCGGCGGCGGCGGCGGCGGCGGCGCCGGAGGATCCGCCGAGGCGCAGCAGCCGGAGGGTGGCTGCGTCCGCGCTCGCCGTCTTGAAGGGCGCGTGCGCGCCGAGCGGCAGGCCCCGCGCCTGGCGCCACGCGAACGCGGCGACCGCGGCCGCGCGCTGCAGGTGACCCAGCGCGGCCGCGCCGGCGGCGGGGCCTGCGGCGCGCGCGGCAGCGGCCGCTAGGGCGCGCAGCGGGGCTGGGGGTGGGGCGGGGGGCTCGTCGACGTGCGCCGCCCTGACGTATGCGCTGGCATAGTACTTGAGCAGCCAGTACATGTCGAGTTTTGGCAGCTGCCCATCATATCCGGGCAGCGGAAACTCGATCGCGTCAAGATCACCGACGGCTGCCTCAAGCACGATCGCCTGCTGCATCACGCCCGCGCGGCCGAAGGGGGCCGCGCCGGGCGCGGCGGCGCCCGGGGCCGGTGGCGGCAGCGAGCGGACGTTGCTTGGTCCGGGCTGCGGGGTTGAGGAAGGGCACGGAGGGTGGTGCGGGTGCGGCGAGGACGGAGCAGGCGTGCTTGGGAGGCGCGGCAGTGGCGGCAGCAGGGGGCGCCCTCTAGAGGACCGCCGCTCTCAAGACTGCACTTGCCCGTGCCTTCGCCATGCTACCAAGTCGTATCCCATGAGCCTGGACGGCTCCAGGAGCGGGCGACCGCGGGGTCTGAAAGCAATCCTAATCCTAATCCTAATCCTCATCCTTAGCCTTCGCGGCGACCCCAGAGCTTCCACGCCTGGGCCCCAGCCCGTCCGGCCCTGCACCAAGGCAACTTGCGCGTCTCCTGCACTCCCCCAAATCCCCCAAGGAAACCGCCCTCTGACGCGCCTTCCCTTGCCTACCCCCACCCACACCCTATCCCCACCGTCTGCTGGTATTCCGCCACCCAGGCCGCCACCCCCTCCACCAGGCCGCAGCTTGCGTCAGAGATGACCCAGATCACATCCTTCGCCAGCCAGGGGGCGCCGCGCAGGTGCAGCAGCAGCGCGTGCACCGTCGACACGGCCAGGGCGGCGCCCGCGGCGGTCTGGTTGAAATCTGGGGATGAGTGTGAGCGTGTGCGTGTGCGTGTGTGATAAGAGGTGTGTGGGGTGAGTGTGTGCGTTTGCGCGCGCGGGTGCCAGTGACATGGATGGAGGAGGGGATAGGGGGAGGAGCGGAGGGTGAACCTCCTGTCCCCACAATGGAACCTGCGGCCAACCAACCAGCCCGGCCCCAGTGAGCATTGACAGCCACATGTGCTGGTCCACCTCTTCCCTCTGCTGCCCCGCCATGGGCCATCCGGACGCCAGCCGCGCCGCCACCACCGCCGGTCCCGCACGCGGCGCCCCGTGCGCCGCCCCGCCGGACGCTCCTCACCCGCCGCAAACGGCTGCAGCGTCACCGGCGTCACCAGCACTATCGACTCCTTGCCGTCGCCGCGCGGCGACCGCAGCACGGCATGCAGATTGCTGCACAGCAGCTCCCCACCGCCGCCGCCGCCGCCGCCAGACCTGCCGCCAAATCCAGGGGGCCGTACCGCGAAGGGCTGCTCGTAAACTTCGAGGCCGGCGCGGTCGAGGGCGCGCCGCAGCTTGTCGCGGAACGCGGGGGTGCGGAATGCGGACGCGAGCGCGTCCGACAGCTTTGCTGCCGCGGAGAAGGCGTCAGGGGACTGTTGCCTGTTGAGGATTTGGTGGCGACAGGACCGGCATACCTGGGGCACTGGGCTTGGCCGGCGCTGATTGCCATGCGTCGTGGGAACAGCCGCGCAAGCCTGGCCCCGGCTGCCATGCAAAATGCGCGATACCACGCCCGGCGCCGCCCGACTTCAGTATTGTAACACCGCGGCATCGCGATCGAATGCACGCATGCAGATGGCGCGCACCCACCTGATGGTCGGGCGTGCCGAGCCCGCGAGCAGCGCGTTCTCATCAAAGCTGATGTTGCGCTCCAGCAGAGGCAGCGCACCAAACCCGACGACGCCGGCCGCTAGCAGCACGTACGAAAGCAGCGTTGCATGTCCCACGATTAGATCTAACAATTTCTCGATGGGCTTCTTTTTGCGCGTGGGTGGGTCCATTCGAAATGAATGGATCGCCCGAGATCGCGGGCCCCTGACTTGTCACAGCTGTGCGTCAGTGTATGCACAACATTGTCACAGATCTGTGATGTACATGCAAACTTGTGTGGCTGTGACCTGTGTCACCAAGTCACGCATGCCGCCTGCGTGCACGCATCCCAGGGGAAGCTGCGTGCTGCACGAACGTGCAGTGCTGATTCTGGTGCTCTGCTTCCAACATCGCACTACACGTGCGCTTCTATCACATGCAATAGGCTACGCCTTGTACGTGACGGATGTCGTCCTGCTGTGGTAACAGCATACGGGTGCGGTCAAACACATGCTGACCTGCCCCTGCGATGCTGCTGGCCTGCTCAACGGCTCAGTGTCACAAGCAAACCTGCTCGGATTTACACGGGCGGAGCTCGAGCTCCTCTCGAAGGCTGCCCAGCAATATCGCTCCTCATTATTGCGTGACCAAACAACAAAGCACAAAAAAACACCAAACCCAAAACCGGCCGCGGCGCACCGCGCGCCCGCGCTGGCGCGGGCCGCAGACGCCAGGGCGCTGGCGCGCCCCCGGCTCCGCGGGCCGACCGCCTTCCGCGCACGGCGCGCGGAGCCTTGGCCCCCCTCTTGCACGCAAGCAGTCTCACGGCACGCCACGACGACGTACACCCTGCTCAGTTGGCGGCGGGCCAGAGGCAGGTGGTGGGGATGCTGAGGCCCTGCACGTCCACCACCTTGGGGATGGCGCAGGTGCCGATGTTGGTCAACCAGTTGTCGCCGGCCGGGTCGCTGAGGTGGCCCGACAGGGACGCGAGCGGGCCCTTGCCGGTGGTCTGGGCCTGTTGATTTGGGAGGGGGGGGACGAGCGGTTCACTTTGATGGGGCGCGGCGCAGGCTGCGACGATGCTTGATACATGTGCGGCTTGATTGACGGATGCATGTTCCCAATGTGGGGGGCCTTCTCATGCCGCCAGTGCGGTGTGAAATCCATGCTCCTCAACCCTAAGCGCAAAAAAAGCATCTCGTCCTCACTGACGCATCCGCGCCCTCGCTTCGACTCTGGGAGCAATGCACCCTGTCGCGCCTGCTCTCACACTCAAGATGCTCTTACAAATCTCTCGTACCAAACCCGTGTCATCATGTGCTATTGCAGACTCCAAGTCACCAACCTTCCATACCACAGATGCTTCAGATCAACTCGCAAGCGCACGCGCGTGCCCGCGAACGCCTGCAAATTGCCAAATGCCTCGTACCCCTCAACCAACCACGCCACCCCCCACCCCCCACCCCCAATGCACTGACATACTCCCTCCTCCCCCCACCTGGAAGGCGAAGCCGATCCAGGCGATCATGGCCAGGCGGCCGTTCTTGATCTCCTTGGTCTGCAGCTCCTTGAGGTTGCCCTTGCTGAAGCCCAGGGGGTCGAAGATGCCGCCGGGGTAGCCGGGCTCCAGGTTGGGCACGCTGTTGCCCTTGAAGATCGGATCCTGGGGGTAAGGGGGGTAAACAAGGGGACGGTTGGGAGTGCTGCGTGAGCTGGTGGGCAGGCGGGTCCAGAGGAGGTGGCAGGGGCGGAGGTGTGCGCAATTAATGGAAGCAAGAGTGTCGATTCCGGGTGATGGTGGAGGGAGCCACGGCTGGGGAGAGGGGCGCATCCTGCGGAGCTGCTGCCGGCCCTGTACCAGCCCTGCGCCGCCGCTCCAAGGTCACGCCGACCCCGCGACGCGCCTGCCTGGCCGCCACCGAATCCGGCCCAGCAGCCAGACAGAACAATCCCCTTTGCAGCCTGCAAGCGGCGCCAGTGCGACCTGAAGCGGCTGCAGGCCGCGGTGGCCCAGGGCAGCTGTCCGGCGCGGCGGTCCAGGGGAATGAAGGGGGCTGCGGGCCACACCTGGTTGACGGAGCCGAACTTGCGGATGTCCTGCCACCTGCGGACCTCCACCCAGTGCATCAGCAGGAACTCGATCGCCAGCAGGCCGCCCAGGTTGACGTTGGTGAAGGGCGCCGGCAGGTTCTGCGGCAGCGCGGCCTCGGTGTACCAGTTCACGTTGGGGTTGAGGATCTCCTGGCCCAGCACGCCCGCGGCGCCCAGCATGGCCCAACGGGCGTGCACCAGCTCGGCCTGCCTGTGCCTGCGGGCGGGGCGACCAGGAGAGGTGCGCGGGGGGGGGGGATGCGGGCTGGGTCCTGGCGTGGTGCGTCGCTAGATCGCGTCATGTGGCGCTTCGCACCGCCGCATAGGATCCAGGAACGCAGCGATTGCGAGCTTGCGTCACTACTGCGTGCCACTGACTGCCATGCAGCCCTCGGCTCCGCAGGCAGCTAACGCCGGGCCAGGCAGCGGCTATTTTGCGGCCGCCGGCTGCCCCGCATCAGATATGCAGAGTTGGCGCACCAGGCGAGGGCCTTGGGGTCGGCGCCCAGGCCGGCGGGGTCGAAGCCTGCAGCGTGATGTGGAGCGAGCGGCGCAGCGGCGTTTCGCGCCGCCGTACTGCGACAGCCGTTCACGACAGACGGAACCGAGAATGTGCGTCGTGAAGATGCAGGCGAGTCGGTTCTAGGGCGCGGGTTCCATTTTCAGACTCCCGGTCTTCGTCCAGAACCCGGGTCGTCGGGACCCCGATCTACGGCAAACACGCACCCCTGTCGCCGGGAAGAGAGCCGTCCAGCCAAGAAGGAGGCGCAACACCGGGGGCCCACAGGGCACGCTCCGCGCGCACGACCACGCTGCGGGTCGTCCTGCTGGCGCGGCCGCTGTTCAGGCCCTTCGCCACATTGCCAGACTTGAGCATCATATTTTGTGTGATTTGTTGCGACGGATTTCAGACGTGTGTGATGGGATCACCGGATGTGATGCGCGGCCTGAAATCTGGCTCGCTGGGTGACTGTGGAAATGATAAAGTGAGTTGAGAAGTCAGTTTTGCTGCAATCCGGCTGCGGAGTCGATTTGACCCGCGGCACCGTGACCCGATCTGCCCGCCTGGCTGCCGCTTCGCCGCTTGCGCCCAGGGTGATTCTGGCAACTCGGCGCCAGCCATTGCTGGCATGGACCGCTCTTGCTTTGGGCTGGTTGCAATGGGCAGCAAATGGTTTCGCAAGGGACAGCAGGGGATGCAGACGCGTGGCGGTTGGCAACTAACTGCCTGCCAGGGCTATCTAGGTCTACAGCCTGCAGATGATTGCCCCCATAGCCCTGCTGTTTTTCATCCGACATCGTATGAACTATTATTTGATGCACAAGCTTTTGACTTATTACAGGATGAAGAGGTGTGGGTGGGTAATGCAGGTGCTGTTGTGCAGCAGCAAGAAACAGTATGCAGTGCCAAACCGCCGAGCATAAGGCCAAAAGTGTGATTGGCTGCACATCGCTGTGCCAGAGCCGCCTCTGCAGCTAACCGAGAACAGGCAGGCTGAAAGATCAACAGTTCAAAAGCCCCCTCGTGAAAGATAAAGATAGTATGCCTTTTGCAGCACATGAAGACTTGTGTGAGGGCAATGAACACGACGCTGTTGTAGCTACAACCAAAAACACGGCCGGGCCACACACCTGGAAATGCTGCATGTGTAACAAAAAGATCTCTCGCTGCACCCCTGCGCCTGTCTGGCAGGTGCTATGTTTTCATGCTCCAAGGGCTGCGCCGCCAACCGTGGCTCCGGCCGACAACGGGAAACCGCCAAGCGAGCGAACCAAGGCACCGCTGCATCGCAGCGTGCTGGAGCCGACAGCGCTGCGTGCGTCTGCATGCGGCGCGCCTCACAGCATGCGCATGTCTGGGTAGTCCCGCGTGAGCTCGTCGCGGCTGAAGTAGTCGCCCTCGGCCTGCGGCGTCCACAGCACCTCCACCCCCAGCACCTGGTCACACCTCAGCCCGCCCAGCGACCGCAGCGCCGCCTTGAGGGCGTCGCCGCTGCCAATCTTCTTGGGCAGCTTCACGTCACCCTGGGTCGCCACCAGCAGCGTCACCACGATGAGCTCGTCGGGGCGCGCGGAGGGGCCGGCGGGGGCGCTCCTGCGCGCGCGGCGCACGCCGCCGCCGCCGCGGACGTTGACAAGAGTCTCCTCTGTGAACTTGCTGCGCTCGGCCAGGGAGGCGCTGCGTGGTGGCGGCAGGGCAGGCAGGAGAGGTAGGGGGTATTGAGACGGGTGGGGGACGGTAAACGCGTGAGCGGCGGCGAGGAAGCATAAGGAGGCAGCGCGCCCATGCTGCAGCATCAGCAGCGGCCGCGTCAGCACGGCCCGCCTTGCCCGGGGAAACATGCAGGTGCTGGCCAAGATCACCCCTACAGGACACCAACGCCCCCCGGGCCCCCGCACACCTGTTGAACAGGCGCTCCAGCTCGGAGCTGTCCCCGACGGCCCTCTTGCCGCCTGAAACAAACTCGGCGTACTGCGGGTTGCGCAGCAGCGCGAGCGTCACCTCCTGCAGCAGCTCCTTGAGGCCGGCGTTGGACGACGTGTCGGCGTCCTCCGCGATCTGATCAAGATCGCGCTTCAGATCGCGCGCCACCGCCAGCAGGCCGACCTGGATCTTGGTCAGCTGCAGGCTGCCCGCGGCGCCCGCGTCGGGCCCGAGGAGGCCGCCGCTGCGGCCGGGCGCGAGGGCTGAGGAGGCCGCGGAGAAGGCGATGAAGGCCAGGGACATCAGCAGCAGCGCGTCCAGCACCGGGGACGCGGGCGACGCGACCACGGCGGCGCCGGTGGCGTAGGGGGCGACGACGACGGGCGGCGCGACGACGGGGGGGCCCATGAGGCCATACGATGAGTAGCCGCCGCGGTAGAACGATGGGGGGGACACGTAGCTGCCGCCATAGGAGGGGGCGTAGCTGCCGCCGCGGCTGTAGCCGCCGCCGCCGCCGGAGTAGCCGCCGCCGCCGCCGTAGCTGCGGCTGGGGGCGCTTGAGCCTGCAAAGCCGCCGACGCGGCCGGCGGAGCGCGCGGCCTCGGCTGGGCTGACGTGGCCAAACATCTGCGGGGTCGATGGGGATGAAGGAAAGCGTCAGACGGGTCAAGGCGCGTTTGCAGATGCTGCGAATGTGCGTGGCCCGCCCCGCGAGCATCCATGCGGGGGCAGCAGCGGAGCAGCATGCGTGTGGCTGGGGGATGGACTGCGCAGCGCAGGCGCCTGAAGGCCTCACCAGAGCAGCGGCGACGGCGGCGACGGCGGCCCCCTTGACAATTGTTGACAGAAACTCCCTCACAGGCCCCTTTTGCTGGTTCTCCGAGGGTTGGTCGTCAACCACGGGCACTGGGGCGGCCTTCAGAGCGGAAACGCGCGCCTCAAACCCTCGAGCGGCTGCAGCAGCAGGTGCGGCGGCGTGCCGCACGGCCGATGCGCGAGATGCACCACCGATTGCTCGGCTGGGGTGCGCGACGGCGACGCATCGCAGCGAGCGCGGCCGGTTGATCGTTGGGATATGGCCGGCAAAGGGAACGCGCCGCTGCGAGCGCGCCAGGTCGGCACTTGCGCTGGCCTTGTGTGTGAGCATGATGCGTGCGTTCAAAAACGATTTGTCTGCGTTGTAAAAACGTATGAGCTGTGGGTGTGATAACGGGTCGATAACTTATGAACCGGGTCGGGTTGTGCTTCTGTTCTCTTGTCCGGTTCCAGCTCAGCGTCTTCTGGAAGCAGATGCGCGCCCCCCGTTCATGCTCGATACGTAAGGGTTTGTCGCAAAAATTCCCGTTTATACCATGCATGCACACTGCAGCTAGCATCATTCTTTGGTGGCTGATCGCATGGACCCATGCACCAATGCGCGACTCCCCACAAGCGCTTGACCAGCAAGACGTCTGAGCAGCAGGTTACCGCTTTGCCAGTGTCCACAAAGCTGTGGCACGAGCCATTTTGCCCCAGGGCCTCAACTCGTGTCCGCAGTTCAGCTTTGGACCCACTGAACTGCACATGGCGTTCTCTATGTCGGTTCCTGTCACTGCTCACAGCGTGCTAGTGCAGGGGCGCATCATCAGCCAAAGTTCTTGTTTCAGAATAAGTGGTGATTGCCAGCGCACCCATCACACACAGCAGCAGGGTGACAGGGCACCCGGGGCGCGGCAGGCCACAAGAGCCAAGTGGTCAGCTGCCTCAGCCAGTCGAATGTGTGATGCGTGGCGTCCACACCACACACTTGCGGTTTGCACGCGCTTAGCCCAAGCAAGAGACTGGGACAGGGCAGCAGTAGCTTTGCCGCATCACTTGGCGCACATCATGCGCACAAACTCCTCGTAGTTGACCTGCGATGGAAAAAGGAGGAAGGGGGCTCAATCATCATGGTTTCGGCGAGGCGAACCAATGTGTGTGTGTGCGGGGGGGGGGGGTGCGGGGGCGGCGCGGCACAAGACGTGGGTGGTCCCAATGGAGGGGGGGAGCACGCCTGCCAGCCACAGCTATCGCCAAATCTCCTGCGAAATGAGCCCGCGCCCTTGCTGTAACATTGGGGACTGAGTGCTTGGCGCAGACCGGCGCCAAGCCGGTCTGCGCCAAGCACTCAGTCCCCGACTTTCCCACTCAACAGTTGTGATGCACCACGCTGCGCCGCACCTGGCCGTCGCCGTCGACGTCCGCCTCCCGGATCATCTCGTCGACCTCCTCGTCCGTCAGCTTCTCCCCCAGGTTAGTCATCACGTGCCGCAGCTGTTATTGCGTTTGTGTGTGTGTGTGTGTGTGTGTGTTTGTGTGTGTGTGTGTGTGTGTGTGTGTGTGTGTGTGTTTTAATGGGGGGAGGCGTGCACGCGCATGTGTGTACGCTTGCATGGGGACGTGCACGCATGTGGTAATCAGGACAGCAGCCAACAACAAAGGCAGCTGGGGAACGGGTGCGCTGGAGCCCCCAAGCCGCCTATCGTGCATGCCGCCAGAGACCGTACTGCCGTGTCAGTACATGGCCCAAGGCTGGTATAGTTGGCACCAACCTCAGCCGCAGAGATGAAACCATTGCCGTCCTTGTCGAACACCTTGAAGGCCTCGCGCAGCTCCTCTTCGTGGTCAGTGTCCTGCAGTAGTGTGTTGAGTCGCCGTGGAGCGGGCGGGCATGGCAGTGTTACGCGGCAAAGCAGCTGCGGTACGGCAAGACGCGCCAGCATGGCAGAGCGCCAATAATTTGAGCTGCTCTCTGTTGTCCGCAAGCACGCTGGCCGCCTCACTGATGTCCACGAGCGCGGCAGCGCGGTGCGCTGTCTCCCGCATGCACAGCGGTACGGCCGCGCAAGGGCAGGCCCCTGCCGGGAACGCGTGCATGCGGCCAACTACCAAAAACCACCGACCATCAGCTCGGTCCTCATGGCCCTGCTGCAAGCTCGGCAACACCAGCAACATCCCGCTACCTATGCATTCTATCAGAGTGGACATCGCTCGCCGCAGCACACCTTCATTTTCCGTGCCATGAGGTTGAGGAACTCTGGGAAGTCGATGGTCCCGTTGCCGTCCGCATCCACCTCGTTGATCATGTCCTGCAGCTCCGCCTCGGTCGGGTTCTGCCCCAGCGAGCGCATGACGGTGCCCAGCTCCTTTGTGGTGATGGTGCCTGCGCAAGAAAGCGGGCACAGGGGCCGGCCGCTTTGCTGTGGATGCGCAAAAGTGTGTCAGTAGTTATGGTGCCGCTGCCAGTTGGGGCCATGCAGCCCAGCGGCAGGGACAGCATGCGCCCGGTTTGCACGGTAAAGGACTGCCAACAAGCTTTCCTCATCCATGAAGGCCACTGCATGGACTGGCAGGAACTCTTAGAACACGCGCGAGTGTGCCTCCAGATCGCATCCCTCCTTCCGTCCCATCTCTCTGGCCCACGCACCATCTCCGTCCTTGTCAAAGAGAGCAAAGGCCTCCTTGAACTGCAAGCGTGCAAGGCGGGCGGGGCAGGCGTGGAGAGGGTCGATGTGGAGGTCGGGCACAGGGCTCGGGCTCCAGCGGGCTCACCGATGAACCTCCACATTCAAAGCCGCTCACCTCAGCGATCTGCTCGTCCGAAAGGCTCTCAGCCATCCTTGCGCCGAATCACCAGTGCTTGGGGTGTTTGACAAGAGCTTGTGGCGCACGAAGGGGGCGTGATGAAAAGCTATCAAGTGTGAGGGCAGCTTTAATGTGCGATCGAAGTGGGTGCCGCCTCTTTCCGAGGCCAAGGTGACGATCGCGAGCAGCTGCCCTTGGTGATCTGGAAGAAAACTTCTGTTTCGATTTTGGTTGGCCATCCTCTGTACTGCCCTATTAGCAGTGATACTCTGGTTAGTGCGCAGCATCCCCGGCACCAGGGCTCTTCATTGTGCTGGGCCTAGCGTCTTAAGCGCCTTGTCGCTATCTGGAAGAAGTAATAATCTGCTCACATGCTGGTGCAGGCCACGCTCGCCGCGCAGCGGGGCCCTGCGGCCACGCTGCCGCAGCTGCTCGGCACGCTGCAGCGGTGGTTCGCCGCTGAGGCCAAGGGCGCGGCCGGCGGCAGCGCCGCCATCACCCCTGCGCCCAGCAAAAAAGACAAGTGGGCGGCTGTGAAGCTGCCCGAGGACACGGTGGCGGCCATCCCCGAGACCACGCTGCCGGGGCAGGCGTTTGTCGGCGACCTGCGCTCCACCAGCGGCCTGGGCCTGGGCGACGGGAAGACGAGCCACACCTCCAAGTGGCTGACGGTGCGGCTGCTTCCAGGGCCTCGCACAGTGCTGCAGCGGGAGCATGTAGCTCCACTGGGCAAAAACCAGCGCTGCCTCTGGTACCTGGCCGGCAGCTGCCCTTTGCGGCGTTGGCCAATCGTGCACCCACGACACTCCCTTCGTTTGACACCAGGCTGGTGCCAAGTCTCCGATGGATTACATACAGGAGGCTGAGCCCATCAAGGTGTCGGGCATGGTGGTCGCCAGCTACGGCAGTGAGTGGCTGAGTGGCGTGTGGTGTCGGGGAGTGGGGGTTGCATGGCGGAGGTTTTTCCGATGCCCGTGGCGCGGCGGCCACTGTTGCTCCAGAGCGAGCGGTACGGCAGCGACAGGGGAGGCCGCGGGCCAGTGTTGGCCTGTTTGGGCAGCAGAGTGCAATTGGTGCGAAGAGTGGGTGTTGATTGGTGGGCTGGTCATGGGGTCCACAGCGTCGTATGGGCGTTCACGTCGTGCGCAGTCGACATTCGACGGCAGGCCTCCGACAGCGTTCAGCCGTCAACTGGCAGAACTCCAGCATGGCAGACACACTCTGGTACGAAGCTGTTGTTTGACTGGGCAGGTTTTCAGGCAGGTGGCAGCACACAGCGCCTCCTGACTGCAGAAGTAGCGAAGTGTCCCGGTCTTGGACTGCCCGCCCGCACAGGCGACGACCCGAACCTGGGGTGCCCGGTGGAGTACATCAGCCTCAAGGGCACCAGTTATGACAAGCCGGCGGTCTGCAAATACACGGGGAACAAGGTGTGGGGGGTTTGGGGGCAGGAACGGAAACTGGGAGGCGGCTGAACCTTGCTGGTCGAGCCTGAGCCTTGTGCACTGGCATCTGGGCGGCACGGACCCCGTCGCCAAGGGATGGCATCTTTGGGAAAGCAGAGGGTGCTGCGCCGCTGCGTTATGCAACCCGCATCCGGCATATTGCGACGATGGTCTGGCAGCATCAACAGGGGCCAGCGGGTGATGCAAGTTTACTCTCGCCCTGCCCCCCAGCTGAGATGCTGTCCGTCCGCGCGCTGTTCCTTGCACTGCACCCCTTGTATCGGCAGTTTTACTCGGACGACTGGAAGCATGGCGGTCATCATTAGTCAGTCATTAGCAACAGCAGCATCTGCAGCGGTCGAAGCTACACCAAGGCCTCGGCTGTGGTGCCGGTGCACAGGCTTGACGGTGGTTGTTGGGGCGCCTGCCTCTCCTGTCGTGCATGCTTTTGTTTTGTGAATTAGTCGTTGCGGGCCATGGCGGCGCCTGGGCGCCCTGCTCGCTTTGCATGTTGATCAGCCTCGGCTTAAGGATAGACAGTCATGGACTTGCTGCCACATTGGATATCGCCATGCGCTTTCCCAGCGGACGTCGCTGCTGCACAGTAATGCTGTGTGGGCGGTGTTTTTACGGGGGCTTGAACTATTGCAGATCGCAAAACAGGGACGACAAAGGACCAGACTCCTCCATGCAGATGTCTGCCGACACCGATGGCCGGATGCTTGCTGGGCTGTACATCCGGTGTGAGTGGCCAACAGCAGTCACCAGCACCCACTGCGCACACGGATGAGATGCTGAATGTACTGCAACATAGCATCGGCCATCTGCTACTTTGGAATTACACACATTTTTCTATTCTCATAGCCTGGCCGGCCTGTCACGCGCCAACGAGCCGACGTCTCCAGACTGATCTGTGCGGGCACGCCTGAGCTTATCACTGCGAGGCAAGCCGCGTCTGGGGCGCGCTCTATCTGGGTTCATTTTGCCGCACCTTTTGTGGCTGCAGAGGCCATCAGCAGCGATCTGACTCTCCGCTTGGGATGCGGGGTACGAAGTGGCCACCAGCCCCGTCTGTTTAGCAAACACCCTGATATGCACGCCCTTCTGCGCACCTCATTCGGCCCGCACTCACAGCAACACACACCTCGCCGCCCGAACGCATCCTTGCGCACCCCAGCAGCAGCAGCAGCAGCAGCAGCAGCGACAGGGACCCTGCACCATGGCCGCGCGACGACTCATTCCCCTGCTGGACCGCGTCCTGATTGAGCGCATCATCGCGCCCACCAAGAGCGCGGGTGGCGTGCTGCTGCCAGAGTCTGCGGTGACGAAGGTGAGCACCCTGGTGGGCAAGGTGGTTAGCCCGCTTCTGCAGATCGTAATCATCCAATCACTGACGAGACGGACGCTGTGGAAGTTTTTCTGGTGGCGTACAGGCAGCATGCTCACATACCCTTCAGACACGCACACAAAAAATGCGCCCATGGCGCATGCAAAAGTGGGAGCACGCATGCGCCCGTACACACGGACAAACACGTACACATATATTCATACACACGAACGCACTCACACATACACATGCACACACGTACACACACGCGTACGCACACACCTGCACACGCGTGCACACTTTCCTCCACCCCGCAAACACGCCCAGGTGAACGAGGGGGTGGTGCTGGCCGTCGGCCCGGGGCGCCGCACCAAGGATGGGGACCTGCTGCCCCCCAGTGTGAAGGAGGGCGACAAGGTGCTGCTGCCAGAGTACGGCGGCAGCCTGGTCAAGCTCAACGACAAGGAGTGAGCACCAGCACGGCCCGTTATTGCATGCTGAGAGGCTTGCAGCTGCGGGCGGGGCAGGCCTTGTAGTTGTGCGGCGGCCTGGTTGTTGTGAGAGGCGGATGCAGCATTCGTTGCGCTGTGCAACCCTGCTTTGCTCAGCGCGGGTGGGGGTCCTTGGTATGGGAATCAAGGTGGGTGTAGCACAAGGGATTCCAGGGCTGGCTGGATTTCAGGCTCTGGGACCGGCAACAGCAAACGAAGGTAGGGAGGGGTGCCAAAGGGGCAACCCAGCTGCCAGCAACGCACGGGTCTAGGGGGAATTGTGACACCCGGCCCCCTTGCCCCGCCGCAGGCTGTTCTTGTACCGCGACGACGAGCTGCTTGGCATCCTGGCCGACTAAGCGTCGGCCTAAGCCAATTGGCTGCCAACGTTGGCCGAGTTTACCCGGTCACGTGTGAGAGAGAGTCGCCCTCCCTGCGCCCTTTCACCTCCAGCATTGGTTGTTCATGTTCGTCTTCTTTCAAATTGGTGCATGCTTCTGCATAGGCTGCTCTTGGGCGGCCGCAGCCTTCTGCTTTGCTGATGAGATGGACCAGGGGGCAGGTGTTGTTGCGGCGCCTTGTGCGGCGGCGCTTGCAGATTGCCGCAGGAGCTGTAAGCAGGCTGTGGGCACGCGTCCTGTCGGCAGCGGTTTAATCCTGATGTACGGCTTTGCACGACAAGGTATACTGCAGGGACCGGCAACTGGTCAGAGACCCGAACGCAGCGGTTCCCGGCACATCCAGGCGTTCACGCAGCAGCCTCCCGAGGATGACCGGCAGCTGAACGGACGATTCTAGAAACTGCAGTTACACCATGCCCAAAGCCTGGCAGTCGCCGCAACCGCAGTCAGCGCAGTCAGTACATGGCCTTCAGCGCCGCCTTTTTCACTTTCCTGCTCTGGTTGCCTGCAGCCCTCTCCTGCAGCTTCTCCCCAAACGCGAGCGCCTGCACGGCAGGGTAGTCGCGCATGGAGGGGGGCAAGGCATGTGATGTAGTCGGTGGGGCGAGCAGCGAGTGAGCACAGGCCGCAGTTGGCGGCGCGCCGCTGCGAACCGCATGGCGGGGCGCCGCAGCCGCAGGCCGTGCGCGCGCACCTTGTCGTGCTTGGCCATCTTTCTTAGCAGCTGCCGGGAGGTGCGGTTGCCGCGCTTGCCAGTAATTTTCCTGAGAGAGTCATCACGCGGCCAGGCAGGGCCGGGTCAGGGGTCCATGCACAAGGGGCAACGCGCATCGAAATGTTCACCAGGCACAATACAGCAGATCCTGCTCATGCGATCCTGGCGTTGTTGGCCAGTTTAGTGCGCCGTATGCGATGACGGCTGTGGCCAGCGCCAGCAGCGAGCGGGAAGAGCTGCCATGCATGAGGGCCCCAGGCAGGCGGTGAGAGGCCTCACATGCCACCGCCTGTCTTCACTCCTAGCTTGCCGGCGCCGCCGCCCTTGCCACCCGCATCCGAGGTGTCCATTGCCTCCGAGCCGCCGCCGCCCCTGCCCTTCTTGCCTTCGATTGTCAAAGCACAGCGGGCGTAAGTGAGAACGGACTGGCCCTGAGCAGTAAAGCTGGATTATGCCTGGGTCAAGATAGGCGAGCGCGCGGTTCGCCCCTAAGCGCCTTAAACCAGCAGGGCTGAGGGGCAATCCTGCACACTCACGGTGCTTCTTGCCGCCGCCGCTGCCGCCTCTGCGGGCCAACGCCTGGGTGTCAGTCCCCCCCATGACCATCTCCGTGACGGGCGCGCCGACGGCACCGCTGCTGCTTGGGGCGCCGCCGTCCTCCCCGTCGAGCGCCATCGCCGCCGGGCCCGTCTGCCAGCCGCCTGCGTCGGCGCTGCCGCCGCCGCCGGCCGGCTCGACCGCTGTGAGCGCCTCCCAGTCGATTCCCGCCTTCCCCTTGTTCTTCTTCTTGCTCTTCCCCATGCTGCCGCACTGCCTGTTCCCCTCAAGCTGTGCTTGCAGGCCCAGGGGCTGCGCTGCTGCTGGTGGTGCGCTCCTGCAAGCCTCGCAGCTTACGCACGGCTACTGGTTTGCTCTAACGTTCTGTATCTGCTGTGCCCTGCTATGGACACAAAGGGATGGCGTCGTGGATTTTGTTTGTTCAATGCCCTTTTGGGGTGCATACACACCGCCGCCCGCTCACAGGCGGCCGCCGAGCAGCGTGCAGCACGAGCTGGGGCGACGCAGCGGCGGCCGGGGGCGGCGATGCGCAACGGCTCCGGCTGCTCACAGCTCAATTTGATTCGCTCTTTATCTTTCAACAATACCGTACAGCGCGGGAGTCCTTCAGATGGCTGCAGCGAGATGACTAGTGTGCCGAGTGCTTGTCGCGAGGATCTCGAGTTAAGCTGAACCCGTAAGCGGGCATGCAACGCGATCGCTTGAGTTGATTGTGGTACCGTACACGAGTTAAAATATGTAAAACGAGTGCAGACCGTAACATACGAAACAAAGATGAACGTGTTGAAGAGCAATGCGCGCGTGGCTCAACCGTGCTCCCAAAAGCACTCAGTGGCAGGAATCGTCGTAGGCAGGCGTGCAGCGGCGGCGGCGCTTCTAGCGCTTGGTGTGCCCCTGCGTGGGCGCCCTCAGCGTGCCTCGTCCATTTTTTGCTCGAGGCCTACAGCATGGATGGCGCATCATGCGGGCGCATCATGCGTGCATGCAACTGCTTGCTTGAACACGGAGAAGGGGTCTGAATGGGTGGCAGACCGCAGTGTCCGCCTTTGCTCCACGGCCGCATTGTGACTCCTCACCCTGCAGGATTGCTGCGACCCAAGGATGCTGCAGCCGAGCAGGCGGCCGCCAACAGCAGCACCACCAGCAGTGGCGGGTTTGATGGCACGACCGCAATCACAATTACCAAAACTGACAAGTCCTTCAAGGTGTGGCCTCTCAGAGGGTGTGAATCCGGTCCTTGCGCACAGCAACCACCACAGGTTGCGTCGCATTGGGGCACAAAGAGGCGAGGACCGGGCTGGAAGGCTGGTGGGCGCAGAAAGGCGCCCGTCAGCCAAGTTTCAGGTAGCCTGGACGTTTCAATAAGCATCCTACCCATTGGCGGGGCGCGGCAGCTTCCAGCGGCTGAGGCCTGCCCCTCTCATGCCACTCGACACCCAACAAGGCCTACATGGACGCGAGGGACGAGGCGATGGCGAACCAGTGCCCCGGTGGCATGTTTGACTGCGACGGCGACAGGTGGTTGCCTGCCTGTCCCCCCCCCCTCCTTGGACGCGCTTGTTTATGAGAGCAGCAGGGGCGGCTTGTCGTTCTGGCGCGTTGATTGGAAGGCATGATGACACGGATAGCGGCGGCCCAGCTCGCTTTGGCATTCGGCTGGCAGAAGTGAGCTGCATGCAGACCGTATTGCGCCTGTGGCTGATCATTATGATGAACCTTCCCTGCCACCACCCGTCACACTTGCTGTGCCACCTGCCAGGCGCGACTACGCAAAAAAGCAGTGGAAGGTGGGGGTCCCCCGGGCTGCAAAACGGGGTGGCAGCTGGGCGGTGTTAGGGTGCCGGTGGGGGCAGGTCTGTTGGCGCAGCCTATGGAGCCGTTGGTGCCCAGAACCCCCGCAACCAGGGATGCCAGCACACTCACTCACCCTGCCAGCGGGCCGCAGACTCAGCAGCTGTGGGCTGTGTACAAGCCATGCAACCTGCCGCCTTCCCGCGTGCAAACCCCAGGACTTTCTTGACAGCGGCGGCGTGCCCAAGCGCATCCGCGACGGCAAGACGGGTGGCCCGCGCGCGTTCTGAGACGCTGCCATACTTCCCGTTTCGAGTTGTGCTTGTCAGTCCACAATCAGCAGCACTTTGACTGTGTTCGGAGCCATGCGCGCGCCGCCCTATGTATACAACACGCTGTTGCATGCTCGGGGCGTCGAAGAATGAGGCCATGACATTATCTGGCCTTGGGGTATCCTGTTTTGGCTGGAAGCGCGTTTGCGTTGATGCACACCTTTGCAGTGTGATTGTCCAGTGCCTGACGTGCGCGCCGCCCTCCTCCTCGCAACTTGGACTTTCTTAATTATGATCATAGATGGGATGTCACCTGCTGCTTCGTGTTGTAGTGCGCATTTGCTTCCTCATGACGTCATGAGTAAACAGCTGCCGAATACATCAACATACCAAAACAATTCTCCTATGGGGGAAATGTCCAACCCTGTGCTGGTCAAATGCTGGGGGGGCTTCGGAACTTAAGGAGGCGCCCAGCTGTGAAGGTGGTCCTTCCTGTATAATATTCATGATGTTCCTCAATTGTTTGTTTGTGTTGACATTTGGAACACTCTGGGTCGGCGTCGCACAGCACAATTGCTGCACAGGGCAGGTCCCTGAGATCAGCCGCGCACGCGGCAGTCCGATGGGACGGTGTGTGTGATGCGCGAGATCCCTCAAGGCATGGCTACTGCAGTTGTGCTACACTACGCTCAAAGACAGCCAAATGTCTCTGGTCGATCACTGCTGAGTTGGCCGGGCCATGCCTGCACACCATTCGTTGATTTGGATCTTGATTCCGTGGTGAACCCTGCCGGCCATTGTTGAGCAGCAGCTGTGGCAACCTGACCACGCGGGCTTCGCAAGTGTCCCGTCACCAAAGTAGATTAGAGTAGACCGTCCCCAAACACTAGCATCCTTGAAAACGCTGCCACCCCGAGGGTGGTCATGACATGCGGCTGTTTCAAACGTCTGCCACAGGCAGCCAAGACGTCGAAATGTTTCAGGGCAGCGCCTTTGATTCCGTCTTCTCGATTCAGCTGCTAGAAATGCCGCAGCACCCTCTAGAAAGGGATGTGTGGCGCGCTTGGCGGCGTCAGCTGTGGCGTCGAGGCGCCCAACCCTCAAGGTACCGGTCCCAGCGTGATCTCTTTGCAATCTTCGCACGGGCGCTGCAGGTTTCAATAACAATATCGTTTCGTTTCATCCATTCATTGACACAAAACTGAAATGCGTGATGCGCTCTCTCTCCCTTCTGCCTTGGGATTGCGACGCTATCCCCTTTCTCCGTAATTGCAGCGTGTAACGTGGAAACAGCGATCTGAAGTCTTTCTACGTTGCGTCTGAGGCGCGCGCATGCACACACCGAGGCGCGCTGTGATGCGCCACAGCACGATGCACAGCACGATGCGCTGTGCTGCGCGCCACCTCAAGGCCATGCAGCAGGGCGCTGCGCCGCCCCGTTCCGTACATGTGCGCGCTGCAGTCCATGAATTCAACACGGACATCGCCGGCAACATGCAGGTGACTCGAGGCCCACGAAGGCTGGGCCACGCCGACCAGCCACTGCCAGCTAGCATTGGCCTTAGGACCATCCACCCAGCAGCTGGCAAACCCTGGGCGCGCACGCTGCCGCGCCCGTCCACGCAACCGCCCCGCCGCGGCTTCCATGCAGATGCTGCTCCAGGGGCGGCAGCTGCTGGAGGGCTCAACAGCGGTGGAGGTGCTGCCGATTGCGGGGGTCACCTTTGATGGGCGCCAGGTGACTGACCGTGTCGGGTTCATGAGTGTGGGGGTGCGGAGGCCCGGGGCCCGTGGACGCGCGCCGCAGGCAGCTCGACCCGAGCCGCGGCGGCGGGCCACGGCCGCCCTCCCGAGCGTATGCGTTGCGATTTGACCGCCCTTGCGCGCGCCAGCGGGGGGTGGGGGGGTGGAAGGTGGATGAGGGGGCTTGTGTCGCCGCCCGCCAGGGGGCCTGTGCTGCCCGCTGGCCGAGTGCGTAGCTGCCGCATGCAAACCGGCCAACGCGGCCCCGCGGCATGCCGATCGAGATTTGTTGCACCTGCCGTGCCGCGCCGCGTGTGGCGTCGGGTATCTCGGCTGCATGGGAAAGCGCGGGTGACGAGCGGCTCCAACCTTCCTCTCTTTTGGCGTGCCGGGCCCCGCAGGATCTGCTGCGGCGGCTGCATCCGCGGCAGGCTGTGATGGCCGTCAGGGAGCCCTACAACCCCCACGACCCCGCCGCCGTGAGGCTGGAGGTGCGATGCAATGAGCTTCACACATGGGTTGAGGGGATTCCAGGCATGCGGGGTTGGGGCCGATGCCAGCAATGGTCTTGCTGGGGCGCGCGGCAGGCGCGGGCAATGACATTGGTCAGCCGTGGTGCGCACGCGCTTGCATCACAGCCAGGGTGCCATGCGTTCTCAGCCCATGCCCTATAGAGGCCTGCGGGCGGTCCCGCGCCATGGTTTTGGTCGGAGCAGCCGGCGTGCCGCCGCGTCTGCACGTGTCGTGGATCCGCGGCGACCCCCGCGCCCACGGCATCCCCTCTGCGCCCCGCATCGCCACCAACCGCAGACGGCGGCGGGGGAGCACCTTGGTTACGTCCCGCGGCGCGCGACGTCGTTCTTTTGGCGAGAGGTGCGCGGAAGGTTGGGGCCGGGGGCGCTTCGACGGTTCCTAACGCCCGCGCCTGCCGGCGCTTGGTGGGCCCGGCCGCGGTTGTACCCCCGGTTGCCCGGCCGGGCCGCGGCTGGTGCAGGGCGGCCTTTTTGAGCGGCAGCCGGTAGAGGCCGGCCGCCTCGCCGCACCTGGACACACACACACACACAGCGGCCTGTGGAAAGCGCCCCCTCGGCAACGCCCTATGGGCTCAGAATACCCGTGCACTTTTGCCCTGGTGATTCCTTCCCCGGCCCCGCCCTCAACCCCAAATTCAAACCCAAACACCTTGGCAGGTGTCCTGGGGCCTCGTCGAGTCCGTCGGTCCCGCGGGCGACAGCGGCTGCCTGGGGGCGCGCGTGCGGCTGTGGCCGTCGCTGCCCGCGGTCACGCTGGACCTGCTGCCGGCGAGCTGGGCGGCACAGACCGACC
>NW_014012874.1:0-18566 GCF_000611645.1 Monoraphidium neglectum
GGCAGCGTGGCTTGCAACTGCTATGCCACCACACTGAATGATATCGACGGCCTGGCGTCGATTGCAGGGTGCAAGCCGCGCATCCAGGCTATGGCACCTGGCCGCAAGGACGCGCTAATCGAGGCAGCACAAACATCAGAGCAGTGCAGAGATGCAGCATGGAGCCAACCACAGTCACACTGAGCGCGTGAGGTCGCATTACAAACCTGGCTTGCAGAGCTGCGATACTGTCAGCAAGCTCTACGCTGTCGTCAAGCCTCCCGCGCGCTCAGACGGAAGGGTCTGATCTGATCTTGTAGCCTGCAGCTGTCGGGAGTCGGTGTTTACAATAAAGAAACGTGAAACTTATACAGGCGAAGTGACGCTCAGTCTCGTGATTCGTGGCGTCGCGTCTCGCCGTCAGAGTCTATCGCTCGGATACACGCGACTTGACCATTTTTTTTGGTGACGAATGCCACTGGGCGTAGACACGGCAGCTGGATGCATTTGTGTCGGTGGCGTCGCTCTGCCTTGCCCAGTGCCGCCGTGACGGCCGTGACGACCACCCTGCTGCCCGTCGGGTAGGCAGGGTTACCCTCTGCTTCCTGCCGCCCCCTGCTTCCCGCTGCCCTCTGATTCCTGCCGCTGTGTCCATCTTCAACCCCCGCGCAGCACGCCACTACGTCACTATTGGCAACTGCCAGCGGCATCTGCCCACCCGCCTGCTTGCGCTGTTCTCACTCCCTTGCGGCGAAAGCATGCACCGGCCCCGGGGCGAATTACATCGTTGTCACTCGCCCCCATCGCCAACATCCCCGCCGGCAGGGCGGCTGCCCAGGAGCCCCAGGCGACAGCTCAAACTCAGAAGGTGCACGGGCTTCGACCAGCGCAAGCCACGGCTACCGCGTCAACAGCTCGCTTCCGTCCAGCAGCCCCTCGTTCAGATAGTCCCGACTCAGGTCATCCAAGTGGTCGTCAAAATCCGCCAGGGCCCTGTGCCGCCCCGCCGCAAAGAGGTTGAGGTACCGCTTTTGAACCGCGCCCCACCCGCCGCCGCCGGCCGCGAGCCCGCCGCCGCCCGCCTGCTGCTGCACTCGCCGCCACGCGGCGCCCTTGGCAGAGGGCTCCCGCAGCAGCAGCTCCAGCGGCTGCCCGCCACCCGCAGCCACTGCGCCGCCGCCGCCCCCGCCGCCGCCGCCGCCGCTGTTGCTGCCGCCTCCTGCGCCGCCTGCCGCAGCCGCGGCCGCAGCCGCCGCGCCTGTGAAGGATGCTAGCTGAATGTTATCGAGGAGCAGCACGCATGCCGCTGGCTGCCGGTCTGCTATGCGGTCCGCGATCTTGCGGCCCAAGGGGCTCAGTTCGGCGGGGGCGAATTTGTAATCCCCATGATAGTAGCCGACCAGCGACAGGCCCTGGGCTTGCGCCGCCACCTCCGCCTGCGAACGACAGAGCAGCAGGTTCTGTGGGTCCACCAGAGGGCTTGTTTGCAGGCGGGGCGGCTGCCGGGCGCGGCTGCAAGCAGGTGCAGGATTGAGTAAGGGCGCACTTCGCTGCCATCGGGGTGATCATGCCACGAGCGGGCTGCGGCCCCTGCCCAGCTTTCGTCTCACCTGCGTCAGTGCAGCCTCAACGCATGGCGCCATGACGTGCGAGCGGTGGAACAGCGGCACCGCCGAGGAAATGATGAAGCCGCCGCCGCCGCGGGGCTTGCCGAGGAGGGCGCCGTTGACGGTGCAGGAGGGGTGCTTCGACGCGTGCAGCAGGATTAGTAGAGCCGCCTCCTCCGACAGCTCATAGTCTTGGGCGCCCATGGTGATGCCGCGGGCCTGCGCCTGGCGGGAACGATCAGGGGCCGCGTGCGGGCGCGCCTTGAAGGCGCGTCTGCAAGGTCTGAAGATGCGCCAACGCAGGCTGCACGGCGGCGACGGCGGGCGCAAGGGCTGGCGAACAGTGCGCCCTTGCCCAAGTGCAGCACCGCTGCGGGAGCTCACCTGATCGCTGGAAAAAGGAGCTCCACCGCGTAGCCTTGCCACCACCCTCACGCTTGTCTATGCTTGCCTGTCTCCGCGATGCAGGGACACAGCTGCTCGCCCAAAACGGCTGCAAAGGATCACCCGATCGTCAAACAGCCAACGGCTTCCGCAACAAACTTTAGGAAGTCACAGAAGTCTCAGGAGTGTATCTGTCAATTGAGACGACGCCGAACCTCTAAAGCACAACAAAATGATCTGCTGCGATCTGCAGTGCAGTGCTCTCCTGCGGACGCCCTTGCAACTGAGTGGGTGTATACATAATCAGACGAGACGAGCACTGCAACGCGCTGTGAACGGTATGCCACAGCGCTGGGGCTCCAGGCCCAATGCACAGAGCTGTGCCTTCCTAGCCTTTGGTCAACCCTCCAAAACACCCAAATTGAAGGCAAGCCACGCGCAGCGATGATGCTGGTGAAGGTTGGTGCTGCTGGTGGAGACGATGCAGGGTGCACACCATAATTGTAGGCGCCCGGCTGCTCGTGTCTGCTCGCCCGCCCACTGGACGGTGCACTGGTGGGCACTCTGCCGTTTGCCAAGCAAATGGGCTCACAACAGCACTACCTCGTCACCCCTGGCCATCCCAAGTCAAACAAACACAACTGCAGGTGCTACTAAGTCACCCAACGAGATGCACCGCTTGCGCATCAGCACCAGTCGGCAAGGTCAACGTGTGCGGCATGCTGCCCTCAGCGCACTCAGGCAGCGCACAAGCGCAGCCTGCCAGCTGGCAGCTGCTTGGTTTTCAGGGCCTGTCCTTCGATTCTGATGAGCAGTTTGCGCCGCCACGACCCAACATCCTCGGGACGTAAACCCACTGCGCAAGGCCTGCGCCCTCTGCCACCAGAATGGCCTGAGCACCACTTGTTTGGGCAGGCCCTACTTGAGCCCCAGCAGTTGCACGAAGGACTGCGTTCTCTCATTTATCGCGCGACTTGCTGCTGTGATCGTCGCACTCATAAACTGCACTGGCAGACACCCTGGTTTCCTGAGGTGGTGTAGCCTTGTATTGCTACAGTCGAAATCACTTGCGACCCACACATGCGCCCAGGCATCGCCACTCAGACACGTGACTGTCATCGTATGGCTCCCGCTTACAGCGTGTGAACACAGCTTTGACCAAGTCAAAATACTACGATGAGGCCACATCAACAGCCAAAACAACAAACGAAGCTGGCCGCCTGCAAGTAGGTTGCCGAGGACGTTCACAAGAGATGTGGGTGACAGTGGGGGTCACGCACCTGCTCGTTTGGAACCAATGTGAAGCGCAGTGCCAGCTTGGCCGTCTGCAGCCAAACCTCATAAAGATATGCAAATGACATGCACGCGAGCCTGCATGATATGTAATGCGCGCAACAACACCAGCCACTCGTCATTGCGGCCGCCGTACACCCACTCGCGGCTGGCAGGCAAAATGCCGGGCCAAGTGATGGCCTACACACTCATGTGCGCGCCTGCGTGCTGCTCATGCCTGGGCGGCACGGCAGCTGCAAGCGGCAGCGCCTTTGGCGAGCCGAGGTCGAAAACAGTAGCGTGCTTGCTGTTGACCAACATCAAAGTGTTAGCGCGCCTTGCCAGGGGCGGGGCCCAAGCTGCCGGCAAGCTCAGCAGCTCAGGCGTTTGAAACGGCCACAAGCGATGACCTCCCGGGCAAAAGGTTGCTCGCGCGGCGATAGGCAGCCCGGATGGTGAACCGGGCCACACCAGTATGGCGGCTGAGCCTTGAGCGCCTTAATTCAGAATAATTCAAGTCCCCTGCCGGGCATCAGCCCCATCCTGCTGCAGTCAAAAGTGCCCCTTCTGTTCAGGCGAGCCTGCATTTCGCCAACGAGGGCTGATGCATCGTAAGGGGGCGCCTGTGCACACCATCCCAACCGCAGGCCGCCCCAGGCCCACAAGTGGGATGTTAAACGTGCAAGCGGCGGCTGTGGTTCAGTGACACACCCCCGCTCGACGAATAATATGATAACATGTGCGCCAGGCGTTTCAGGACGCAAGTGTTTGTGCCGCGCAGAGCCCGCCACGCCAGGTGGTGGCTGGCTGTCAAGCGCACGGCGTTGTTGAAATTCCAAGTCGAAATAAGCGGCGGGTTGGCGCCGTCGCCGGCGCGCCGCGTGCAAGCGATTGGGTACGTTTCAATGTGTCGGCAGTTTTGGTGCGCTCCTTGCAAGAAATGCGACGCGAAGCTCGGCTGGCGCAGGCTCGTTGCGTCTTTAAAGCAACGGCAATGCCCTGCGCCTGGCAGAATCGAAAGCCAAGAAGTGCCGGGTGACCCACGGCGGCGGCGCTGCCGCACCATTGGCGCCGGCCTGCGGCACAGACCCTGGTTTTAGGCGCTCCAGCGCACCTCCCAGCGTCGGCACCTCCCCGCCCTTGTTTGAGCCGCCGATGCGGTGACGTCATGCCGACGCCCGCGCCGAGCCGTCATCGAGCAGGTTCCTCACTCGGCGATGACGAGGGGCACGTCGTGGGCCTTGGCCAGCGCCAGCAGCGCTTGGCAGTAGCGGGCGTGGAGGGACTCTGGCTTCTCGCCCTCTCGGACCTCCAGAGGCTCCCCGAACACCAGTTTGAGAGGGTACGGGCGGTAGCTGCGCGGCAATTGCGTGGCGGGGAGTGCAGGGTGGGGAGGGGGTGCGCAAGGTCAGGATTGTGCCGCGCGGGCTTCGAGGGAACGCTTGGTGGCTAACATGACTGGAGCGATACGCAGAGCAACGCTGTGGCGCTGGGCGGAGCTTGTCACACGCACCACTTGCATTCAACCAGCACGCCCATGCTCAAGGGGGGTACAGGCTTTGGGCTGTGGCGTGCTCTAATTCATAGCACCTCAAGAACCTCCCTTGGGGGTCCAAGCACCACTCACGCGAGCACTGCCTTGAAAATGAGCCCCAGCCTCGAGTCGCAGGGCTCCCCGCACACAAACGGCTCCCCGATGCCGATGACGGGCACCAGCGACGCCCCCGTGGCTGCGGCGAGGCGCGCGAAGCCGCGGCGCTTATTGAGGACGACCTTGTAGGACTCTGCGTGGTAGCTCTCCGCGTAGCCGCCGGGCAGCAGGCAGACGGACTTTGGGGTCTGTTTGGGGGCGGAGGGGGTGGTTGGAGGAGGCTGGTGGTTGCGCGCTGCAGGATAAACGCGTGTGTCGGCATCGATTACGGGCGGTGCGCTGGGTCGGGTCTCAAACAAGACGGCAAGTGTCAGCGTCGCAACAACAACAACTCAGTCGTGCGTTGCCAGCCTAATCGCCTGCCATACCCTCTGCAGGCACAACCCACAAAACCCTGAGATGAGAAATTGTGTGTTGATGCCTGTCGCAAGAGAAAAGCGCAGTGAGGGTGCTGCGATCTCACCTCATCCGTCAGGAGCTCGGTCAGCGTCTCCCAGCTGGCGTCGCAGCAGCCACACAGCGCCGCCAGCTGCTGCGCGACGGGCAGCGACCAGAGCACCTGTTGAAGCGGAAGGGACGTGTGACGAGCAACCAGCAGGTCAGGGGATATCGTGTGTAGACGTGGTCACTGGGGTTAAGAACAGGCAACAGCAGGGTTCGGGCCTCAAGCAGCGTTTCAGACGCAGAGGCGCTTGCGAGGTTCCAAGCATGCCATCGACTTGCCTTGGAGACGGCGAGCTTGCAGTCTGCCAGGGCCGCAACGGGGCTGCCGCGGCCCTTGCCCGCAAAGGTGTACCATGCGCCGCGGGCCTGAGAGGATGGGGCAGGGAGGTATTTGAGGGGGTCGGGCCCTCCCACATCTGCAGACGACGCACCCGGGTGACAGCAGAATTGCAGGAAGCGTGCGGCCACAGCGACAACTGCAAGCTCGGCGGGTTGCCAAGCACCGGTGCTTTGGTGGCTTTGGCGCCAAAGCACCGGGGGAGCCAACTGCCGATGCAGCTGCAGGGCCCTTGCACTGCTGGCGTGTGTGTGCCACGCAGAACACCATCAACACGTGCGCAACGCGCGCGCCCACCTGGATGCCCCAAGGCTGGTAGCAGAATATGTAGCGCTTCGAAGGGTCGGCGGCCAGCGCGCCCGGCGCGCCCGGCGGCGCGTACGTCACCTCAAAGTCCCGCCTGACCGCGTCCCACGCCGGCAGCCGCGTGACAAAGCGCGCTGCGGCGCAGCCGAGCAGCTGGTAGAAGGCGCGGGGGATGGAGGGCACGAGGTACTGCAGGGCGACCAGGGACCAGAAGGCGAGGGGGCTGCGCCAGATCGCGTGCTCCACATAGAAAACGTAGGGCACGAAGAAGCCGAGGGTGGTGATTGCGTGGAGCAGCAGCGTCGGCGCGCGACGCTGGCGGGGGTACGAGCGGCCGGTGGCCTCGTCCCACCTGGGGGTTTGCAAAGTGGGGGGCCAGGCACGCGTCGGGTCGGGTGGGGTAGGGATAGGTCAAGTGTCGCAGCATACGCCCGCTGCAGCGACTCTGGGGTTTTGCGATGGAGCTGGCATCACTCTGAAAGCCAGACCCTGGACCTCCAACCTGCAGGGCACGTGGAGCCGCTGATCCTCCAGCCCTCAAACCCTGCCCTTTTCCCAGTAGTGCGGCAGCGCCACCTCAGCACCTCACCAACGCCCTGCCCGGCACCTGTCCAACCCAACGCTCCAGCGGAGCCACCCCTGCGGCGTAACCGTTTGGGTGTGACCGCCCATGCACGACTGCCCACTCGTCACCGCCCAGCCGCATACGACCACCCACCACGTGAAGAACAGCGCGAAGTTCACGCGCGGGTCGGCGTGGTGCATCTCGTGGTCCATCGGCTTCATGGTGGAGGCCGTGAGCTTGTTGACTATCAGAAAGGGGTTTAAGGCCAGGAAGGCGGCGCCCACCGTGTCGTCAAGGTTGAGCTCGTAACCGCAGTGGCCTGTTGGGGCGGGATTGGGGCGGGATAAGGCGGAGGATGGATTTGAGGAGGATGGGTGGAGCGGGCAAGAGAGGTGACATGCATGTGTGGTTGTGCGTACATGTGTATGTGAATGTGGGGGTGGGTTGATGATGGTGCTGGTTGTGGCTTTTTAGAGCTTCTGCTTTGACGTCGCACTCGTCCCCTCTGCTTGGCCTTGCGCAGCTGCCCCAGATGAACACTGCAAAGGGTCTCGCGTCCGTTGTTTAACGCCATCTGCCTGGCCCTGTCTTCCATACGCGCTGTGGCAACTGCAAGGATGAGGCCTGACCGCGAGTGCCACACTCGCACCATCCAATGCACCCCAAGCGCGCCTACCCATGACAAAGATGATGGCCGCCGTGTGGAAGGGGATGAAGAGCGCCCAGAAGTTGTTCTGGCGGAAAGCCAGCCACGCGATCAGCGCCAGCGGCGGGGACGTGCCAAGGGCGTCCATCCAGGTGTCATAGGCGGTCGCCGCCACGTTGAGGATCGCCTGTTGGTTTGGAGTCGAGGGAAGCCGGGTGGTGGGGGTTGAGGAGAGATTTGTGTGCACTGTGTGCGGTGTGTGCGTGTGTGGGTGTGCCGGTGGGAGGGAACACAGGCCAGCAAGGAAGCGGGAACGGGCATTGCAATGCGGTGTGTGAGTCCGTGTGTAATGTGTGTGCGTGTGTTGTCTGCGTGCGCACAAACACGTGAGTGTGCGTGCACGTGTGCGTGTGCGTGTGGGATGACCAATACTGCGCCTATGCATCTGCGCCCTCAGGGAGGGGTGAACGCGCAAGAAGTGTCGGCCAGCGGCGACAAGCCGGGCTGGGAAATCCCCCACTTTCTTGCTCTTCAGCTCCACCACAACATTGAATGTGTCCGCTCTCAGCTGGCCACGCCTGTACACAAGCCCCCCTGTTCTTGCCACTGCGCGCCTTGCGTTGGTGGTGGTAGCCGTGGACGTTGTTGAACGCCCACTTGTTCACGTGGCCCCAAACATGAAGCCAGAAGAACACGGTGTCGTGCATCTGTCGAGGGAGGGGGTGGCGCGGAGTGGAAGGTGTGCCCAGGAGAAATGGCGGGGCCAGAGCGCTTTGATTGCCGGGCCCGGGGGCCCTGGCGCAGCATGGAATGAGCAGCAGCAAAGGGAAGACGGGCGAGCCCCGGGTGGGACAGAAGCCCCCGGTTTTCAACACCCGAGGTTCCCCCCTCATCAAGGGAACAACAACGCCCACAACAGGGTGGAGCTTGGCATTTGCGAAATGCAAGAAACTGCGTATTGCTGACTCAGCGATCTTTGACCCACCATCATGCAGGGGATCTGGTACCATAGGAAGCGGGTGAAGCTGAAGTCATAGCTCCACGAGTCCCAAGTGGGGTTGTACCAGGCTATGACAAACCCTGGCATTATGTAATAGAACATGAAGCCCTGCAGGTGGAGGCGTGGGCGACGGCGCCGCGATGCCGAGGGGTGGGGCGTGGTGGCGTGCTTGGTTGCAGGCCAGCGACGCGGCCAGCTGCAGCGCTGATGCTGCTTTGGAGCGGCCCAGCCAAGCCGTACTGGGCTGGATGCCTGCTGTTCGCACAGGCTCACTGTTCACACAGGCTCGCTGCGGCCGCCGTGGGCGCCTTTGATGTATAAATTGGCTTGGGGACGCGCTTGACGTACAGGCTGGGCCATCCGATATTTTTGCACGCGGAGTGCAGTCCTGATTTGACTGCTGCATACAATCGTGCGTGTGCGCGCGACAGGTCATGGGTGGGTGACGCTTGCCTCCATGTTGACAGCCAACATGGTCCAGATGGACTCTGTGGGCTCCTTAGTGTTCTTCTTGATTAGCTTGACTCGCTCCAGCAGCAGTAGCAGCCCCCAGACGAGCAGCAGCACTGCCATTTGGTGCGTCGCCCACAGCGTGGTGTACGCCAGGGCTCGCACCACGAGCGGCGCCGCCACGACTGCCGGCCCAAGCGACGGCAGCGTCATAGTAGCTGCTCAAGTCTCTGGTGGATCTAAGGCGACTGACAGCGCCCGCTGGGGCCCTCGCTATCGCAAGTCAGGCCGCTCTCCACCGACGTCGAGACACGCTGCACTCAAGTTACTCGCAATGATTTGCCGACAATCATGTATTCTGGCAGACTTATCAACCTATGAACACACACAGGTACGCCGATCGTGCGTGGAACCCTGACGCCGCGCCCCCGCACAGGCGTTTAGCACGTGTCTTGTTATTGAATAATTTCCTTGATCTTGATGAAAGATCAGAAGCACACGACCTGTACAACATGTCGTACGCCCTTGATAGCTGTCGTGGCCGGCCAGGCTTTGATCTTGTTGACGGCCACACGCGCACACTAGCGACTCTTGAGCCGGTCTCGTTTCCAATGTGGGTCCGAAAACTCTCGTTATATGCTATGCGGCTGCTTAGCAACCGCAAATTTGGCGAGCGCCGAGGCGCACTTGCGCAAGGGCGAGTACATGAGCCCAGCTGCATGCCAACATGACAGCAGGGAGGAGCGTGTGCAGCTGCTGACCACCCTCCACAGCTTGTCCCTCGCCGACGATGGTCTCGCCCTAGTACTACGGCCATGTGACCGCTGATGCTGGGAGCACCTGCTTTGGCAGCCCTGCGTGCGAGAACCTCAACCAAGTAGTGTTTGGCTACGCAATCATCCTTTGGTAATCCCACGGGGCGTTTACCGAGCGACATGCGACAGCAACAATGAAGAGGTCCTCATGCTCACAGACTGACGGTCCCTCTGCGCTAGGATGCAGCGGCCACAAATGCTCCCAGCTCGTCCACTGCAGCAACCTGCCTGGCTGCCACAAGCAGCCGTCGCCCCGGTCGGAAGCAACGCCCTGCAAACTGCACATTTATGTGTACGGCAGCGGCCGGGACCAGGCTGCATGGAAATTACACACGTCAAGCAATGAATTTCTCATAGGGCTCCGCCGCTGCACGTGGAAGCCATGGCTGGGATCACGCCATACGTGTGTGCAAAACATTCGGTGTCAGCGGCACACAAATGGAACACACCCACCTGCACCGGCACATGCACATACAGCTGTGCGCAATGAGAGGGCCAAAACAAAAAGTTTCCGCCAATAACCACTGGCATGGCCGCTGGCTGCAGGCATCGTGCTGGCGGCAGGCAGGCGCATGAATTTGCAGCAAATGAACAGCAGCAGGCAAGAGCGGAAATCGCCAACGGAAGCCAAGGGAGAGCCATCCTATGCAGTGACTTGATGCGTCTGGCGCGGCTCGTAAAATTGGATCCTGGGTCCATGATTGGCGAAGGGGTCTTGGCGCCCCTTGCTCCCTCTTCCCCGCCACGGAAAATAGATGGTTTGCCAGTAATATGAATTATATTCTGCACGTCGAGTCATAACGAGTGACCTGGTGGTGGTGTCGCTTGCCAGATGCCTTGCCAGGTGCAGTGTGTGTGTACGCGTGTGCAGGAGCTGCTTTGGCAGTTGTGCGCAGCAAGAGCTCCACTGGAGCTTGCTCGCCTGTCGGCACACGTGGTAGTGGAGAAGCTGCAACCTAAACGCAGCGCTTGTGTTAGCGCTTGTCTCAGGTTCTACGTCAGCGTACCGCTCAAGCTTCGCGCGGTGGTGTGAGGACCCCTGCACCACCCATCCCTGTCGCATCCGGTCGTTGTGTAGCGTTCTGCAGGCCGCACGCTACACGCTGTTGCTGCGCGCGTTGGGGCGCCACAGTGTGTGACCCTGGCCCCTCCGTTTGCCGTCAGCCACATGCATCAGGAAGATAAATAAGCAAATGCTTTGATCCGCATCATCTATGGCTTCACATTGGGTGCATTGTCCCACAGAACTCTTGGGATTGCAGCTCTGAACTTGGGAATGCGCGCCCTGCATGTTTTGTAGGGTGCAGGGGCAGGGGTTGCGATCAGAGCTATTGCAGGGCGTGCAGGGGCGCAAACAAAAGCAGAGGCAGCGAATACCCTTGCAGGGCGCCACTGGGTGAAAAGGGCGTGCACGGTGCAAGCCGTTTGCAGGAAGCAAGGTGTGCATTTGATAGGGTGAGAAATCATCTTGAATCCACCACTCACCAGACAAAGTCCATGTGACTGGTGGCGCAGGCGAGTGGCATACGGTTGTTCAGGGGGGGAGGGGCGGGGGTCAAATGGGAGGCCTCAGATACAAAATCTTGTCCACGCGTACATCAGCAAGGAAGTGAGCATGCACACACAGCGACCGCCTGCCAACCGGCCTCGCTGTGGCGTTGCTAGAGCGCTTCCACTGTTGTTGATAGCGGCATGCACAACCCAGCACGCCCATGTCAGGGCCTGGAGTCGTCGCCACAGACATAGGGTTGATGAGAAAACATGACAATGCACGAATTAGGCCCAGCCGTGGACGGACCCTGACCCCTGCCCCCTGCCCCCTAAACCTCAGGATGCACTCACGCTGTGTCGTTCCACATTTCACGATACACGACTTTTGACCTCCACTCCCGCACCAGCCGGTCGACATCCGGCACTGTTGCCATGACGTCATTGTCACCTGCGCGGCCGACCGGCAGTTTAGGGTGTGCCGGTCTGGGGCTGTGCCTTGCGACAACGGATGTTTGCGCCTCGGCGCCTGCAGCCAAGCACTCGTGGCCCGGGGCCCCGCCCACCGGGATACCCCTGGCACACGACCCCGCCCGCGCTACGCTAGCTGGGCAGTGTGGCGTGGCGCCGCTCACCCTGGAAGATGGCGGCGGGCGCCGTTATCTGCCTCAGGTCGTATTCGGGCGGCGTCGTTGTCCCATACTTGGCCTGCCGGGGCGTCCAATGAATGGCATTGCAATATGGCGTGCTGAATACATCTTGAATACTGGCAGGCAGCCAGCCAGTAGCCAGAACACAGGGGAATCCATGCGGCCCTCGCCAAAGGCCAGGCGCAAGTGCAGCGGAGGCAAAGCAGAGGAGGGCACCCAGGCCGAAACAGGGGCGCGGCGGTGGGCCGGAGGGGAGGAGGGCTGGGGGCGGGGGCGTGGCCGCGCACCTGGTTGCAGGACTCCTGGAATGCCTTGCGCTCAAAACCGGGGGACTTGGCGCACTCTGTGCCGTAGTCCCACATGCGGAGGCCGCTGACGTTCGCGTAGTACTGCTGAGACCAGTGCAGCAGGTTGCGGGTCGCGACGCCGGACGCCCAGGTGACGGAGACACGCACAAGATCGTCGGGCGAGACGGCCGTGGAGGAGCCATAGAACTGCGGTGGTGGGGGGGGCGGGGTCCCATGTGAGCGGGGTCCCCGCGTGCAGAGTGCAAACGAGCGCGTTTTTGCTGCTCGGCCGCTTGGCATCAAACTTTGCCGCCTCACTTCGCGGCTGGGGCCTACATGCGGGCTGTCCAAAGTTGTTTGACCGGCGTTTGACCGGCCGGCCCCGCTCACCGCAAAGTTGATGAGGGCCGAGCAGAAGGCCGAGCGGACGCCCTCGTACTTGCAGCCGTTAGCCACCTGGTTAGACACGCGGTTCATCGCAAACTCGCCGACTCCCATATCCGCAAAGAGCTGCGTGCTGCGCGTCTTGACCTGCTGCCTGAGGAACGGCGCGGCGATGTACTGCACGTGCGTGACCGCCCCCAGCATCATCAGCAGCCAGATCTTCTTGTTGTACTCGGGCTTGGCCGCGAGCAGCATGACGGACAGCGTGCAGCCCTGCGAGTGGCCGATGAAGCCGAGCGATTTCTGGCCTGAGGTCTTGAGGACAAAGTCGATCTGGGATGGGAGGTCCAGGAGGGCCAGCTCGTCCATGCTGCGGTGCACAAGCAGCCGGGCAGAGATGGGCGCAGTGTACTATCAGGGGTGACAGTGGGGTGGGCTGGGCGGGGAGCCCATGCAAGGGCCAGGGGCGTGCCGGCGTGTTGATGACGCAAACCCCACGCCTCAGATCGCCCTGCGCCCGCCAAGCCGCGGCCGCCAGCGCGGCCGCCCCTGCAAGACGGGCTTTATTCCTAGGCGCTCGGCAGGGCCGCAGCTGCGCCGCAGCTGGTCTGAGCTGCTGCTGCTTTGTGTCTCGCTCGCGCTCGTGCTCTGCACAGCAGCAGGCGCGTTGACTCTGCACACCTGAACTCCCAGAAACCGTGTTCCAGCTGCGTGTAGTGGCGATTGCCACGGCTGTAGGTGTTGCCCCTCGTGTTGGCCATCCACACATCAAAGCCTGCGCCAGGCAAGCGTGGCAAGCCGAAATTGGACCGGCAACAACATATCTCGGGGAGCATAGGCGCCTCAAACCGCGGGTGGAGGCAGGGTCGCCCAGCGGCCATGGCGGTTTGCGGGAGGGCCTGTTCACCAGCCCCACCATGCGCCAACCCTTCAGAAGCCGTCGCTGCATCAGCAGCGGCTGCATCAGGAGCGGCTGCATCAGCAGCGGCTGCATCAGCAGCGGCGGCGGCAGCAGCAGCGGCGGCGGCAGCAGCAGCAGAAGCAGCAGCAGCAGCAGCAGCAGCAGCAGCAGCAGCAGCAGCAGCAGCAGCAGCAGCAGCAGCAGCAGCAGCAGCAGGTCACTGTCGCTCACCCGCATCAGCCAGGTAGAACGCCATGCTCGACTCTGGGTCAAGCACCACGAAGCAGCTGCTCGCCAGGGTGATGCCGTGGTGCAGCAGCACCGCCGGCCGTGGCCCGGGGCGCGACGCGTTCCGGACGCCGTAGGGGATGCGGTATATCCGCAGCACCGCGCCGTCGGCCGTCTCGACGGGGTACGACTCCAAGGGGTAGCCCCAGGGCAGTACGAGGTCTGGGGGTGCGCAGGGTTGGAGGAGGAAGGGCACGGTGGCGGCCGCGCGGTGGGGCACGCAGCGAGGCGGGCGTGCTGCTGCGCGATTTTGCATGCAGCCGCGGCACAGCAGGCGTGCGTGGAAAGTGAGGATGCGCCATGTGAAGATGAAGATGCCGGCCTTTGCCACCGTGTGCACAAGCGCCTACCCTCCATCGACGCCGAAATTTGGTTGGGGTAGCCAAGAGCTGGCACGTCAGGATTCTTCAGCCCCGGCAAGGGGTCCGGGTGGCCACCCGCCTTCTGGCCTTTCGCCCAGCCGGTTTGGAGGCGGCGGTCGTAGGCATCATATGGGAATGGGTACTGTTGCAACCGGCGCGCACTCCCCTGCGCACTCGGCACTGCCGCGCGGGCCGCCGCCAGGAGCGGCGTGGCCAGGGCCACGAGCGCCAAAAAGGCACGTATCATTCCGGAAGACCTCCCCACTTGTCCCGTCCGCCGATTCGATTGGAGCGCTGCGTTCAAACGGGGTGTGTGCTTGGGCTGGTGCCCCCGATTCACGGCCTTTCTTGTACAGTTGCGAGCGTATAACGGCGAAGAAACCCTATATTAGGCGTTTTTTGGGTGCACTACCCGTGCAGCGGGCTACAGAGATAGTGACTGCCGGGTTTGCAGTCTGCGAAGTGTGGGCCTCACAGAGGGCACGAGTGCATGTGAGCGGGGAAATTTTGGAGGACAGAAAGCGCACGTCATGTCTCACATTGGTACGGACACCTGTGCTCGGTTTTCGCTTGCTCCTGAAGAGCTGGTTACACCTGCAGGTTACCCCGCCTCCATTCATCCATGTTGGCTACGCCTCAAGACATATGCCTGGGGACGGCGACCAATACATTTGCTCACAACCAAGGACAGCCACCGGAGCTCATGGTCGGGCCTGACGGCGCCGGAGCTGCATTGCGCCTGCGTCTCCTTCCCGACCACTTCCTGCTCGCTTGTCCCAGGTGACCAGGGGCCATGAAATTAGCACCCCCTGAAGGGTATCCCCGAAACATTCGACCTGAATTTGTGCTCCTGGTTGGAGCCAAAATAATGGATAATTTGCAATCGTGAAGCAGACCCCGTTGCCATCGGTCGACCTTGGTGCCGTAAGCGGTTACTCATCGCGGCCACGTCACTGGTTGCCGAAGTGATCAGCCCGAACCCGACTACGACAGCAAAAAAGTTGGTCGCCTGCCGCGACTGTCAAAGCATGCTTGATGGATTCAAACTGCATAGCGAGCCCTGCAGCACTCAATCCAGCGGGTGGCGCCTGGCCTGCCCGAATGCAACAGTGCACAGGAGCGACGCCTCGCATGCAGCAGGGGTGTAGCGGACTGCCAGACCGAAAGGAAGAGGGGCAACGGCTGTACGCCGTGAAGCCCGAGCTTGCCAATGCGTAGCACCAGCATCAAGCCACGCATGCCCAGCGTGATGAGTAGGAAGCGGAGGGTGCCAAAAGTGAGCACCGCTACCAGGCTTTCTCATGCCCAAAAGCGGCAGTCGATTGGGAACTTCAGAAATTGCGCAGCAGCACCGGCTCAACCGGCCGCCCAAAGTTGCAACCATGCCTCGCGCATTGAGGAAGAGCGGAGGCCCACACAGTCTTGATAGCTTGGTCGCTTGTCTAGGGTCTGCAACTCATGGCCGCCAAGGCTTTGACATCCACGTTATAGGAACATATGAAAGGGGTGCGGTGCTTTGGTTCACGGCCAGCGCCGTAGGCCGGGCGGCCCCACACCAAACCCCAGCCAGCACTTGAGCCCCACAGCAGGCGGTGGGTGGCCCTCTCCGGGCCTCGCAGATTGGAGCGCTGCCACAATATCGCAAGGCTCGCGCCCTCCGCTGCCCGACCGCATGTGCGAAGGCTCTTCCGCCGCTTGGACGTCCTCTCTGTCTCCCGGGCCTGCAACTCAACGCTGCATTGCCGGCACGTGCCTCCAGCAGCACCGCCGCCACCAGTGGTGGTACCCTACGCAAGTCACATTAACGGGCATCTTGTGAACATGCGTTGGTGCCGGCGTCAGCCCGGCGTGCCGCCCGCGCTGATGTCACTGCATCAGCCCGAGGCTCCTCAGGCGGCCGCTGATGCTGCCAGACAGCGACCGCCCGACAGCCGCCATGGCGCTCGCCGATTTTGAGCGCCGCAGCTCCTTTGCTTTTGCGGCGTGCTCGTCGGGGTACAGAAGGCGCTCGTGCCACACCTGCATAGCAAGCAGGGGGCACGGGACGCAATGCGGTATGCTGACGTTCGCCCGTGATGCGTCTGATCATGCACTTTCACTCCTTCAGGTGCATGCATCTGCGTGTGAGTGATCCTGCCGTTGGTAGGGTGTGCGTGGCGCAAAGCATTGGCACATGATAACTCCCCAACTCCACCCCCAGATCAATCATGGGAACGCATGCCATTGAAACCAAGCCCGCAAAAACCCGGCCCCCAATCCTCGCCCCACCATCGCCGCGTAAAGGTAGTCCCCGCTGTCCACGTCCTTGCACATCAGCTGCAGCGGGTTGGAGTGCAGCATCCTCGTCAGGTCGAACGACACAAACCCCAGCTTGGCGCTGTAGCTGGAGAAGCCCAGCAGCTGCGGCCCAGGGGGGCGCGGTGACGCGGGGCGGGCAGGAGGGTTTGTCAGAGAGGGGCCGGGTCGCTTTGAGTGCTTAGCTAGAGAGACTGAACACGCACCGGCAGAGGCATGCTCAGCAAGCTGTCCTGAGGATGGCCTGTGACATGAGGAACGGGCAGAGGAGCGCGAGCAGGCTCGCCAAATCCTAGGTGGAGTCCCCGGTGCCCGCTTTATGAGGCTGCTCCACAACATCTGTGTGCGGCATGATGCATGATGACATCAGCATGACAACGCGGATGCGGAGATGACTCACGTCCTGCCAGAGGTGGAAGGTGTACACAAGATCTGTCTCGAAAAAGAGGCCGGCCGCGTTGTCCTCGTCGTCGCACCACTTACGCCGCTTGTCAGCAGACAGGGGGTGGCCCTTGCTGTCAGACAGCTGCGCGGCCAGCAGCCTGATTACAGAAAGGGTCGGGAGGGGTTTGAGGCCAATAATTTGCAAGGGCGCTTGGGGCTTGTGGGTGGGCAAACAAAGGCTGGGCGCGATAGATGGAGCAAGCCCTGAGGCAGCTGCGATAATGGGTCGGCACGCGCTGCCTGGGAGCTCTGAATCGAGGGAAGTGCACGGCGGTGGGCACACCGCTGCAGTGCGTGGAGGACACAAGCCGCCCGCAAGCGCCCCCACCTGCAGTCCTCCTTTGCCGTCCACATGTCGGGCTCCTCCCCCTCCCTGGCCACGTTGATCAGCTGGCACGCCGCGATGAGGGGGTTGAAGAAAGACGGGCGGTCGCCGTGGGCGTTGACAATGGTCGTCTTGGACATGACCTGATCACAACATCGGCGCATTGGTTGGTATTAGTCAGGTCGACACAACAGGCATCTCGGATGGACAGACGCCGGCTGGCTGTACGCTTGGCTGCCGCTGGGCGTCATGAGTGGCGCCGGTGCCTGACTTGGTGCTGATCAAGACCTTATTTTGCTTCCCTATCAGCCCAGAACCCTGCAGGCCCCCGTTCCCCAAGCACGCTGCTGTGACCGGCCGCTCGCTCGCATGCAGCCTGGCTCCCAGTCCCAGCCGCCGGTCGCCTCAACAAAGCTGCGACTGCAAACGCTGCATCATGCCCTTGAACAAACATCTCGCCACCCCCAAACCGCTCGTGTGTGTTTGGCATCAAACACACACAAACACACACACCCACACAACACACACACACACACACACAACACATACACACACACAAGCACGCACACGTGCACACGCTGCGTGCGCGCTTAACGTGCCTTGCCGCAGGTCCGCAGCATCTGCTCAAAGAACCACTCCACCCCAGAGCCCGCGGTGATCTCTGCATAATACTCCTGGCCTGTGCAGATGGCGGCCGCCCTGGTTTTTGTGCGGATGCAAGTGCGCGTGTATATATACGTGTTTAGTTGTGATTGTGTGTGGGTGCGTTAACGGGAGAAAAGGGCCCGTGCGTGCGCTAGTCTGCGAGTGGCCACCCCGCGCGACGCCGCAGATGTGGCGCGGCGTAATCAACACCGCGCCCGAGGCAACCAGCGCAGTGTTCCTCGCACACCTGACGCGCCGCTTGAACCTGCCCTGCGCCGCAGCGTGAACCAAGCGCTTCTTGCCCGCGAAGACCGAGGGGTCTGTTGTTGGCAGGTCATCCATGTGGACTATCAACTTGCCCTGGGAGTGCGGGTACGAGTGTGGTTTCAAGGAGGACCGGTTGCTTGTCCTGACCGTAGCGGAGCTGAGGCTGTGGGGCCTTCGGCTCTGCGGTCACTCTGCGCCGCCGGTACATGCTTTCGGGGGCAGTAGGCGGCTCCTGTTCCGCCCTCGTCCCCGCTCTACGGTAGTCACACGCATTTTGCACCACTTGCCCAGACACAGGACATTGCCCGACGCCTTTTCCTGGTTTGACGCTCCTCCCAATTCCCTCGCCCCCGGCGCCAACACCCCTTCGCCGCTCGCCCGCTGCCGCCGCACCCGCCCGCTCCGCCCGCCTGCCGCGCGCACCCCAGCGCCGAGCGGGCAGGAGCCCCTCGCGCCCTGCCCCCGGCGCCCGGGGCACTACCCCACCTTGAACACGGCGCCGTCCACCTCTATCACGCCCCCGTTGATGTTCAGCTGCTGCTGGGGGTCCGCCGACCCGTTGAATCGGAAGCCGCCCACCACGGGGTTTGGTGTCACCGCAACCGGGTAGTGGGGTGACGCGGAGATCGCCTCCAGGGAGGGCATCGCCGGGCGGATGTGGGGCATCACGTTGGCGGCGCAGCTGCGGGGGATGATCGCCCAGGGGTTCTTGTGGACGCCAGGGGCGCTGGGGGGCGGCGTCACCGCGGGCATGCCGGGGCCGCCGGCCTGAGG
>NW_014012874.1:19009-21264 GCF_000611645.1 Monoraphidium neglectum
GGGGTCGGGGGCAGGTGAGTCAGAACTCGGAGGGCTTGGGGTGCCGTGAGGGAGGGGGTTGACGGGTTACGCGTAGCAGCGCTGCGCTGAAGAGCAGCAGAGTGTGAGTCTGGCTAGCGTGCTATGCGGCGCGAGCGCCGGGCGCGGCGCGCCGCAGTCACTGCATTCTTCATGAACCACCGCGTCGCGGATGCGCCCGGCAGCAGGGATGCTCACCTGGTCGGGTGCTGCGAGCGCCTCGGTGTCCAGTGAATCCTCTTCCGTGCAGGAGGCCATGCTCAGCGATGATTCGCTCTCGCGGGGGCCCTTGTTCACGGCCCCCTCGGTGACAATTTTCAGCCCATCCCAAGCACCGCCTTTCAGCTCGCTCATTCCGTGACCACGATTGTTATCTGGGGTTAATATATCAACTTCGGGCACATGGGCGGCGGACGGCATGCTGCTCGTCCTGGCGCCGCTGGTGCTGATGAAGAACCGGGTGTGTTCGCACCCCGAAAAGCTTGCAGCGCGCTACGCGGTGTTGTATGTGACTTAGAAAATCAACTGCACTAACATCACTGCACTGGAGACAGGTTTGGGGCTTTGCAGTTGCTGGCACAGAGAGGAAATGCAGCAGGCAGCGCATTTCAGCACTGCAGCAGCACAGCAGCTGTCACGGCAGGCAGTTGGTGCATCCCTCCCTTCGCTATGCAAGTAAAACGAAACAATTATCTCAATAAAATTGACACCAGCACATGAAAGGCTCCCAACGGTCGTGTCACCTGCACCGAGTCTAGGTGTAACCCGTTCACTACCGAGGTCGTTCTTTGACGATAAGCGTGATGCAGGGGTGCTCAACACATATGAACGCCCACGTTATTTCCTTTTATGCTCGGTTGATATGTGCATGCCGCAGTGGGGAACTTGGCAGCCCTCTGGGGCATGGCACGACCAGATGCAGCAACCGGCTGCACTTGAAGCAGCAAACACGTGTGCAGGATCATTGGTGTGCACCTCAAAACGCATCATCGCACCACACTGCATCAGCACAGCTGCCGCTCAGAGGGCGAGCGCCCTCCGGAAGCTGCTTGGAGGGTGGCACACACCCCCAAGCATGTAGGGCGCAGAGCCCAGGACGCAGCTCCTCATTTCAAAGCACAGCTGCATGGGTCGCTCTTGTTTACAGTGGTCAACACCAAGGGGGGGGGCTGATGCCTCAGGGCTACCCCGTCAAGTTCAAAGTTTGACCAAAAAGCGATGTCGAGGAGCAAACGCTCTCGTGGACCCAATGCCGGGTGGCGCGGCGCCTGGTGACGCACGCGCCGCCTCTATGTACAGCAGGATCCGCCAGGCGGGACGGGCCCCACACGGCGGACACGGCGTCTCGCCGGCCAGCGAAGAGAGGCAAGGCGGTGCGCACAGGGGCGTGGAGGTGCGGCAGTGCAGGCGCTCGCAAAGCGGCCTGCGCGAGCGCCTCCTGCGAGTGTTCGCGATAAGCCTTCATACAGCGACTGAAAGGGCTCAAGGAGACTGAGGAGGTTCCGAAGGAATCAACAACGCGGTGCAGCCGATTCTGGGGCCGCTCGAGCAGCCATGGGAATTTCGATCGGACCGGCAGGGGGCCAGGGGCCGCGGCGAGGCGTCCGCGCGTCCAAACGCCTCGTATTCGGCGCCGCGCGCTCTGCACGTTGCGTTGCGGACGCGGAGCAGCCAACGCAGATGCTGAGCTGCGAAAGAGGCGCGAACGCGGGCCGCGGCGCGCGCGTGGGGTTCGCAAGCGTTGCCGCCGGCGCAAGGCCGCAAGGCGGCCCTGCTGCCGTGCTATTCATGGTCAACCTCCGTGTTGTCAAAAGCTCGGATATGCAGTAATTGAGCGCCGCGTCGCCTATGCACCCCCTTGTGCCCGTGGCATGCGGCGCCTGCTGGGGGGCTGCGGCCTGGCGCTTACCGAGCGCCAGACGCCCGCACGACCACGAACCCCCAACCCCCCCTGCGGCGGCCTGAAGGGGCGCGCCGCCCGCGCGGCTCAGCAGCCGGCCGCGAGGGTAAGGGGGTAGGTGGGGGTTCGCGCCGGGCGCCGGACCCGGGCCCCTGCCGTGGGCCCGGCCCCAGGCCGCATGTGCAGGCGTGCTGGCTATGTCGAGCCGCCCGGCTGAGTCGTGCCCTTGATGACTGCGGCGAGGACCTCGGGGTCGATCACTCGCGCCACGACGCCGCCGGCGCGCGTGGCCGCGTCGGCCTGGCTGAAGCTCCCGACGCGCGGCGCAGGCAGGTGG
>NW_014012873.1:0-3817 GCF_000611645.1 Monoraphidium neglectum
GATGAGCGAGGGTGACCCTGGCCCGTTGCGCCTTTGGGGTCAACCGAGCAGTCGACCGCGCCCCTGCCGCGAGGCGGACCCACCCCCCGGCCTCGCAGGCTAACGTGCCCCAAGCCACACGCCGAGGACCAGCTGCGTGTTGGCCCCATTCGTAGCGATCCCTGCGTTCCCCGCTGCCGCACAAATCCTGATGACCCCTCTGGTCCGCCCCGCGCACACCTCTGCGCGCGCGCCTCCAGCTCCGCCCTGAGCCCGGCCGCCTGGCGCTCCAGCGCCGCCACGCGCTCCCCCAGCTCCTCGCGCGCCGCACGCAGCTCACTCACCTGCGCAGGAGAAACACACAGGAGAGGCGCGAGGGGAGCAGGCATCCGTAATTGCGACCCACCACTGGCGGTCGCGCCAAGGCCGGTTCAGGGCGACCGCTCACAGCACCCCTTTGACGCCGCTGCTTTGAATGCATTCGCGAGAACGTGTGGGCCAGCGCCGCGCCGCGCGGCGTGCGCCGCGCCCTCCCCGCACCTGCGCCTGCGCAGTGACGAGCTGCGCCTTGGCCTGCAGCCCCGCGTGCCTGAGCGCGTCGTGGGCGTCAGACAGCCCCCTGAAGCGCTCCTCGCCCTCCTCCAGGCTGGCCTGCTGCGCTGAGCACAGGGACTCCAGGTCGGCGATCTGGGCGGAGAGGGGGAAGGGCAGGGCAGGGTGGCAGCTCAGGGGCTGATGGCGGGTGCCCCACAAGTGACTCTGCCAGATGGGCGGGCGAGATGATGGTTCCAGGGTCGACGTGCAAGGTCTGAGCAGATGCAACATGATCGCAACAAACCGCCCCTTCAAGGGGGCCTGTGCGACAGCAGCGCTGCCATCTGCCCACTGCAGCGGCGTGCGGCGTGACTGCTGGCGCGCTGACGGTGCACCCCCTCCTTGCGTTTGAAGCGGGGCAACGCTCCTCCCTCCAACCTGTTTGCTGAGGTCCTGGTTCTGGCTGTACGCCCCCTGCAGCGCACCCTTGACCTGACACAAGGGGGCGGGGGGCGGCACGTGAGCACGCAACCAGTGGGCACACAGGCCACCGCGCGCGACCATCTTCGGCGGGGTCGCCGCCGCAGCCGGGCCGCGAAGCAAGGGTTGCGGCGCAGCACCCGCCCCCGGCCGCATGTGCAGGAGCGATCGCTCTCCACAACCCGCCCGACGCGCCGCCCCTGCTAGCCGGCACTGGACAGCGGCGGCCACGCCACTGCGCCCCTCCCCCCTCCGGTGGCCCATGCATGCACAGCAGCGCACCTGCGAGTGCAGCGTCTTGAGCCGCGCCACCTCCTCCTCCGCCTTGGCCGCCGCAGCGCGCGCCTCTGTCAGGTCTGCGGTGCGCTCACGCAGCTGTGAAGGGGGGCCACGAAGCAGCGGCGGCGGGGACAGCGGCCGCAGCGGCGCACTCGCTTTCAGTGGAGAAACTGGAGTGTGGCGGCTGCACACTCTCTCGTCGCATGGCGAATGCTGCTGCACGTGGAGGCTGCAGCCAACTCCAACGACTGTGGGCAATACGGTGTCTGTGGCAATCTCAAGACCGCTTTGCAATCATCACTCCTGAATCGTCGCCGCGGTCACGCTGCCGCGACCGTCGGCCCCAGCGACGCGCGCCCGCGCCGCACCTGCTGCTGCAGCGCGTCCCTGTCAGCGCGCAGCGCGTTGACGTCGTGGCTGGCGCTGCTGAGGTTGTTCTCCGCGGCGCTGCAGCGCTCCTGCAGCATCTCCATCTCCATCCTGGCGGCAGGGTCATGGGGAGGCTGGTGCTTCACGAGGAGCTGGTGCGTGGCAGGCTTGCCTACAACTGCCCGCCCAACAACGCAGTGTGATGGCCAAAGCTGAGTGCAGGGTGCACGGCCCTGGCCACACACTCAATGCTGCCGCCGCGACATCCCAACACCGCACTGGGGACGAGCCGAGCGCCTGCAAAACAATTGCATCAATTTGCGGCACCAATCCTGCGCGCAACCGCCGCCGGGATGCTAACCGCCGCCGCTCCCCGCCAACCGCACTGCGACCGGGTTGCCCCGGCCAATATGACCTGCTCCACCCCAACCCCGGCGCCCCAGATCACAAGCACCTGAGTGCGTCCAGCTCATACTGCTTGTTCCTCTTCTTGCGCGGCCCAAGGAACCCCTTGATCGTCCCAGACATGCCGGCAGTACCGCTGCTGTAGGTGCTCATGCGGCTGTCCATGCCGCTCACGCTGCTCGCACCGTCGTCTCCGCCGTACTCGTGGCGCCCGCCGCCCGTGCCCTCGGCGCGGCCGGGTACGTAGCGGGCGCCGGGGGCGCTGAAGGGGCCGGAGGAGGCGGCGCCAGAGCCCGAGGGGCCGGGGGCGGCGTAGGAGGGCAGCGCGGCACTAGTGACCTCATCACCCTCCTCGCCGGCCTCGTGGCCGCCGTCGCTGGCTCCAGCTGTCACAACAGCCGCAAGCTGCTGCTGGTCCTGCTGGTGCTCCACCTGCTGCTGCTGCTGCTGCTCCCATAGCCCTGCGCGCTGCGGCGGTGCCGCGCGCTGCGCCTGCTGCCCGGGTGTCAGCGGAGGCGGGCTCGTCCCTGCGCCACGGCCGGGGCTGCATATGTTGTCCCCATCGCCATTATGATGCTTTTCCTTGTCCTTGGGCTTCTTGAACAGCTTCTTGTAGTACTTTTTCAGGGTGTTTGATTTCTTGCTGGCATGGAAGCCCACCTCCCCAGGCCCGTCATCGTCTGCAGGAAACTCCAGGGAGTCCACTACTGCAGATGGTAGCTTTTGAGGCGAGTGGGCGGGACTGTCTGCCTCCTCGGCCCCATCCAGTCGCGCCTCGACTGCCAGCAGCGCGTCCATCCTGTACGCGTGCCTGCACTCCTCCCGATCGATTGCCTCGATCAAAAAGACTTGCCGGCGAGCGATCAGGCACCGTGCCGGTTCCCCCAACGTTATTGGGCCAGTGGGTTGTTCAGCCTGGGCCAGCGCGCGGTCTGTAGCAAATTGCAGCTCTTGTCGCACGCTTGTGCTTGCGTAATTCTTATCACCTAAAAATGAAACACGACGCACGGATCGGGGTGATAGGATGTGCGTTGCGCCGCTGCTTCCACCTTGCTGCTCAGCTGCCATGGCAGAGCGACCCTCCAGCACACCTTTCCAACCTTGGGGTTGCCTCAGCCGGTTGTTGACTGACGATCCTCAGAGCAGCATGCATCTTGGGTGCAACAAGGCTCTGGAGAGGGGTCTCATGCCCATTGACCGTCGCCACCTGTCATCAGCTCGCAGGTCAAACCTCTGGTAGGGGCGGGGTGGCTGACACACCCCATGGCCGCAGCCTTCGCACAACCCTGACAGCTCAGCCTAGCATACGGCACTATGAGGAGGACGGCTCCGGTTTCACCTTGCTGGCCACAGTGTTCTGCCGCATCCCTCCGCGGATCGTCTCTGGTGAGCGGTTGCGCGTTGGTGATCAGGGGCCGGCCTGCACACCTCTTCACCCTCACATGCAGCACCCGCGCCCATTCCTGCCGTCCCCGCACGCAGCGAGGCAAAGGAATGGCCAGGGCTTACACAAGCCAGCGTGCTGGGCAGCACACCCGGTCATGCACGGCGTGCAGATTGCACGGGAGAAGCACAAATGAGAATGAGGGTGCGGCGCGTTGCGCGGTGCAAGCTGAGTACCAACGACCAGCCAGCCGCCCCAGTCGATGATGAAATGCGCCAAACGGCGTAGCAGCAAAAAAAATCCAACTAAACAGCACGACGCGCCACGCCACGCGTCGGGTCACTTCCCGGCCGCCCCCTGCTGGCCCCCTCCCCCACTGCCGTCGCC
>NW_014012873.1:3899-6091 GCF_000611645.1 Monoraphidium neglectum
GGCCGCCGCCATGGGCACCTCCGCGCGCTGCAGCGCCTCCACCCCCTCCCTGCAGCGCGCCACCTCTTCGGGGCTCAGGGACAGTATGGACGCAAACACTGGCAGCAGCGCCTCCGCCTCGCCGGTCAGGAACAGCTGCGGGCGGGCGGGGCCGAGGGACCGGGAGAGGGGGGGGCAGGCGTGAGCAAGCGCGGCGCAGGGGCGACCGGCCAACCCTGGACGCTGCCGCGTGCACACGCAGGGCGCTGCACAAGCAGCACGAGCGGCTGCGTGCAGGGGCCGGGTCCCGCTTGTGCCGGCCACTCTTGTCCCGGCCTCATCCACCCTGTCCAGCCGCCACTTTGCCTGATTTCTGCCATCCTCCAAGAGAGATTCCGCCCGCCAAACACACGCCACACGCTCGCGTCAGGCCGTTATGCCCCCACCAGGGCACACCCCTGAGGCTGCCCCGCAAAACCACAACTCCCACACCCTGCCCGACAAACACCGACCTTGATGAGAGTGTTCTTCATGTACTCCATGTCGACGGGGTTTGAGGCCCGGGAGGACCGCGCAGTGGCGCGCTCGCTCTCGCGCAGGGCGTCCTTCAGCGCCGCCTCCTGCGCCTCGTGGAGGCGCACCTGCAGGGCATGGGGCGGGGGGGGGGGAGGCGGTGGGAGGGCGCTGGGCCTCGCACTTGTGTGTGTGTGTGTGGTGTGTGTGTGTGTGTGTGTTTGTGTGTGTGTGTGTGTGTGTGTGCGTGTGTGTGTGTGTGTGCGTGTGTGTCTGCGCTCGCGCACGTGTGCGCGGGGGGTGCGGGTTGGGCGGGGTGTGTGGGGCTGTTTGTGGAAGAGAGGGGTGGACGCCTCACACAGGGTGGCGACGAACCAGGTAACAACAACGATGCAAAACGAACTGGGCATTCTTGCCGCACCACACCCGTCTGCCACGCCCAACAGCTGACGCCAACGCGCAACCTTCACACCGTCAGCGTGGCGGACCCCTGCCGGTGCAAGCATGGCAGCACACCAACAGATTACAGACCCCGTACCTCCCTCTCAAGCTGCCGCACCCGCCGCTCCGCCGCCTCAAGCGCCCCCGCGCGAGCCGCCTGCCGCGCCACCGCCGCCACCAGCAGCGAGTGGTCACCGCCGCCGCCGCCGCCGGCGGCGGCAAAGGCGCTTGAGCCCCCGCCATACCCGGAGCCGTCGTCAGCCGCGGCCCCGCCGGCCAGCGCCGTCAGGCCGCTGCTGCTGGCCGGCGCGGTGAGCTCTGAGGGCGCGCCGCCGACGACGCCGCCGGGGCCCGGCGGCGGCGGAGGGGCGCCGCCGGCGAAGATGCTCTCGAGGATATCTGGTGGTGGTTGGTGGTGATGGATGGGGGGTTAGTGGGGTTGTGTAGTGATTCAAGACGGGCAAGGTGAGAGTGGCGTCCACGAACCCGACTGGAATTGGTAATAGGGGCGGGGGAAGGGGGACGCGAAATGGGGCGGCTGATTGTGATTGTGTGAGCAGCTGCGAGCAGGCTGCGAAGCGCTGAGGCGGCCTCTGCGAAACGGCAGGGAGTGCCCAGTTGCTGTCCCCGGCCCCCACCCACCGGGCTCTGAGGGGGCCGCGCTCCCGAGGAGCTGCAGGCTGCCCGGCAGGCCCAGGCTCTGCGGCCGGCCGCGCGGTGACAGCAGCCCGTTGCCCCCGAAGCCCGCGCTGCTGCCCCCCACGCTGCCCCGCCGCACAAAGCCCGCGCTCGCCGCGTCCACCCACACATCCCCCGCGTCCTCGCCGCCGTCCCCCGTCCCCCAGCCGTCCTGCCGCGCGGCCGCCACCGCCGCCGCCGTCGCAGCGGCCCGCTGCTCCTGCTGCTGCTGCTGCTGCTGCCGCTGCTGCGACGCGGCGGCCTGGCGTGCGGCGGAAAGCTCCTCCGAGAGCGCAGCGTTCTTCCTCAGCGCCGCCAGCAGGTCAGAGTCTTTTGCCTCCAGCATAGCCTCGCTGGTGGCCCGCACCGACGCCAGCTCCTCACGCAGCCGCCCCACCTGCTCCTCCAGCGCCGCGCAGCGCGCCTGCAGCGCCCCCGCGCGCTCCTCCAGCTGCGCCGCGCCCGCGTCCGGCGCGGCCGCGGGCCCGCCGTGCTGCGCAAAGGGGTTGTGGCCCTGCTGGGCGTGGAGCTGCGACTGGCGGGGCGTCCCGAGCCGCTGGGAGTGGCGGGGCGTCCCGCGC
>NW_014012873.1:6482-21196 GCF_000611645.1 Monoraphidium neglectum
GCCGACGGGCGTGGACACCGCCTCTGCCGCCGCACGCGCCTCCGCCAGCTGACGCTCAAGCTCATCCGCCCGCGACCGCAGGCCGTCCGCCTCGGCCTGCGCCGTGGACAGCAGACCCTGGTAGTACGAGCAGCTGCCGCGCAGCTTCTCCGCCTCGGAGTCGCGGGTCGCCAGCGCTGCTGCCAGCTCCGAGGCGGCCGCGTCCTGCAGGCGCGCCAACTGCTGCTCGTGGGACGCCCGCAGCTGAGCAAAGGGCGAAGGGGTTGAAATGGGGTGATCAGGGTTGATTAGGTTGAGAGGGGTGTGGGGCGCGCGAGCGCGTGAGTCGGCGTGGCCTTCGGTGCGGCCGCCCCCTGGTGCGGGGGGTTCCGCGTGCCTGAATACGAGAAGTGGCTGCTGCAACACTTAAGTATGCGCCACCAGGCGATGCCCGCAAGCATGCAAGGGCGCGGCAAGGATTCAGCATGAGCACAGTGCCAGGGCGCACGGATGACTAACATGAGCAACGACTCATCCCGGCGGCCCTGCCTATCCTCGTTTCCACGGCGCACCTCCGACAGCAGCTGCCGCGCCGCCTCCAGCTCAGCAGCCGCCGACGCCGCCGGTCCCAAGGCCGCGGCGCCGGCCTCGCGGCGTGCGGCAGACAGCTCAGCGTCTTTCGCACGCACCAGGGCGCCAGCCCTGTATGTGCACGCGCATGCACGAGGTTGCAAAGAATGAAAAGAAGCAGGGCGGGGGAAGGTTCAAGGTACAGCCAGAGGCCTGCGGCGAGCACCAGGTTTTGGCAGGGAGGCGCTGCGCTGCGCTTTGTTCTCTTGCCACTGCCACCAAACAACCCCCCAACGTGGCTCCATGCGGCAGATGTTGAGCCATTGCTTGACAGCCACTTGGGGCGCCCCTGCACCTCCGTGTCGCGCCTAGCCATCCAATCCCCGCCCACCTGGCCTTATAATCCCGCAGCTCCGCGTCAGACCGTGCCGCCGCCGCGTTGGCCGCCTCCAGCCGCTGCTGCATCGCGGACACCTGTTGAGCGGGGCGGCGGGGGGAGCTGGTTGTGAGCCGCCAAAATGCCCAGCAGGCCTGAGGGGAGGGGCGCTGTCAGGAGCACGTTTTGGGGTGCGCGTCGATAGCATGCCAGCATTGACTCCTGTGCGTCGGCGTACTCAGCAAGGACCAACCAGATCAACATACAGCCAGCACAATGCAGCACGATCAAGGGTGATCGTGCGCCTCACCTCCGCGCGCGCCGCCTCGCGCTCGGCGTCGCCCTTGCCCCGCAGCTCGGCCGCCGCCACCTCAGCCGCGTGGGCCGCCTTCTGCGCGCGCGCCAGGCGGCGCTTGGCCTCCTCCAGGGCCTTGAGCAGCCTTTGGGGAGGAAAAGGAGGGGGGAGGGGGCAGCACGGTGGACACGATGCAGGGATGGGTGTGTTTGGTTCGTCAAAATCAGCAAGCCGTGGTGTCAGAGGAGGGCCAGGGGTCCCACAGCCCGTGCGGCTGAAATGCTGGATACCTCCCCGCTGACATCATCAACGCCCTCACCTGCCCTTCTCAGCCTCGAGCTCCCGCCGCGCCGCATCTGCCTCGCGCCGCGCGGCCTCGGCCTCGGCGCGCGCCGCTGCCAGGTCCGCGCTGACGCTCTCGCGTGCGGTGCTGGCGGTGGCGACCGATTCGGCGGCGCGGGCCTGCAGAGTTGTTGACAAAAATGATGCTTTGGGGGGGGGTGATGTAGCCACAGCTTCTGTCAGGTGGTGCAGCATTCCATATTCACTCTAAAAAGGGGGAACTGGCCAGACGCCAAGCACCACAGTCCTCATCAGGGAGTGCTAGCAGGATCAGGGGCGGCCCTTCACCCAACCGCACTCAGCGCCTGACGCGATCCGCACCCCCTCCCCACCTCGGCCGCCGCAAGCTGCGCGGAGAGCGACGCCACAGTGTCCTCCGCCGCTGCCAGCTGGCTCTGCAGCGCCAGAGCCAGCTCCTTCTGGGCGGCCTGTCACGAAGAGAGGGAAGACAGGGAGAAACAGGGTCATGGTAAGAAAGCGGCGTGAGTGTGGCCTGAAGCGAGCGCAGGGGGCAAGCCTGCATGCACCTGATTGAAACGTACCTGAATACTGCTGGCGCACTGCCTCGCGCCGACTCTTGCGGGCGCAAAGTGGGGGCAGAGGGCCTCGCGTGCACCCCGCGCCCTGGCCGCCGCCCCGCACCTTCTCCCGCGCGGCCTCCTGCTCTGCGCGCCCCCGCTCCGCCGCGGCCGCCGCGTCGCGCTGCGCCATGAGAGCCTGGTACTCCTCCGCCACCGCACGACTGGCGTCGAGCTCCCGCTGCAGCGCAGACAGACGCATGGCCGCCTCCACCTGAGGCGGGCAGTGCGGGGTGTTGCATGGGGTTTTGGGCGGCGCTCATGTCAGGACAGCCAACCTCAATCAGGACAAGAACACCCCCCAAGGATTGAAGAAGGCCAAACAGCGGGAGGCCTGGTGAATGAGACCGCGAGCATGTTACCCCCTGACGTGCGGCACACGGGGCCGCTCAGTAGCTCGGCGGTTCCCCCCAGCCCACCGCACCTTGTCTGCCGCCGCGTCCGCCAACTGGCTCTTCAGCGCCGCCGCCTGCTTCTGCAACGCCTCCACCCGCGAGCCATCCCCGCCGCCGGCCTCGGCCGCCCCCGCGCCCCTGCCGCCGCTGCCGCTGCCGCTGCTGCCGCCGCCCTGCTGCTCCGCGGCCTTGAGCTTGGCCTCATACTCCGCCTGCTTCTTGCGCGCTATCGCCACAAACCGCCGCTTCGCCTCCGCCAGCTCCACCTGCGCCGCCTCCGCCTCCCGCCGCGCCGCGGCCAGCTGCTCGGTGAGCGCCCTCACCTCCTCCCCCTGCGCCTGCGCTCCCGCAGCCCCCTCTCCCGCGCCGCCGGCCGCCTCCTGCTCTGGCTCGCCCGCCGCCGGCACCGGCGGCGCGCGCGCGCCGGCCTCCGCCGCAGCCACTGCCGCGGCCGCCTCTGCCTCCGCCGCTGCCCTAGCCGCGGCCGCCTCAGCCGCCTCCGCGCGTTGCCCCTCTGCCTCTAGCCGCTCCAGAGCGTCCACCAGCTGCGCCTCCAGCTCCTCCGCCCGCTCCTGCAGCTGCCCGCAAGCTTCCCGCAGCTGCCCCAGCTCCTCCTCTGGCCCCGCATCTCCGTCGGCGCCGCCTCCACCACCGCCGCCGCCCCGCGCCTCCTGGAGCTGCTCGTAAGCTTCCTGCAGCAGCCGCAGCTCCTCCCCACGCTGCTCAGCGCAGCGCTGCAGGGCGTCGATGCGCGCCCGCGCGGCGCCCAGCTCCGACACCCGCGCCTCCGCCTCGGCCGCCGCCGCGCGCGCCGCCTCGGCCTCGCGCTGCGCCTCGCACTCGGCCTCGGCCGCGGCGGCGCTCGCGGCGCTGGCCGTCGCCTCTGCTGCCGCGGCACGCGCCTCGGCGGCCGCGACCCTGCCGTAGGCGTCAGGGGACGAGGAGTTCGCTGATGCGGCATGCCAATCTGCGGCCTCACTCAGCACAGCTACCAGCTTCTCCAGCTCACCCACCCGCAACCGCAGGGCCTCTGCCTCTGTCGAGGCCGCGGATGTCTGCTGCTGATCAGCGTGCTCATCGTCGCCGTCGCTACTGCTGCTAGTATGCTGCTGCTCACGCTGCTGGTGCTGCTGCTGCTGCTGCTGCTGCTGCTGCTGCTGCTGCTGCTGCTGCTGCTGCTGCTGCTGCTGCTGCTGCTGCTGCTGCTGGTGCTGCTGCTGCTGCAGTTCGTCCAGCCGCTCCTTAAGCTGCTCGTAATCCTCCTGCAGCTGCCGCAGCTCCTGGGCCTGCTGCTGATAGGCACGCTGCAGCTGCTCAGCGCGATCCTGCGCCCCAGCCAGTGCAGCAGCCGCCGCCTCCGCCTGGTCGGCGGCGGCCTGCGCCACGTCAGCCACGACCTCCGCAATGACCGCCCGCGCGACCGCCTCGGCGGCATGCGCCTCGGCCGCGGCAGCCCTCTCCTCCAGAGCGGCGTCGCCGCCGCCCGCAACGCTGCCCGCTGCCGCAGCCTCCGCAGCCGCCAAGGCCGCCAACTGTGCGGCTTCCAGCTGCGATCGCAGCTGCGCCGCCGCTTGCTGATGCCGGTCGGCAGCGGCACCCAGCTCGGCACGCAGTGCGCCCGCCTCCTGCTCCAGCTCACTCACCCGCTCCCTCAGGGCGCCCTCCTCCTCATGGCTGCCGCTCGCCTCCTGCTGCTCCTGTTGCTCCTGCTGCTCGTGCTCCTGCTGCTCCTGCTGCTCCTGCTGCTCCTGCTGCTGCTGCTGTTCGTCCAACCGTTCCTGGAGCTGCTCATAATCCTCCTGCAGCTGCCGCAGCTCTTCCCCCTGCTGCTGATAGGCACGCTGCAGCTGCTCAACACGCACCCGCGCCGCAGCCAGCTCCAAAGCCGTCGCGTCTGTTGCCGCCGCAGCGGCCGCCGCAGCCTCCTCTGCCGCCACAGCACGAGCTGACGCCTCGACCGACGCCGCCTCTGCGGCCTCAAGCCTCGAATCCACCTCCACAGAAGCGCTCGCGCCGGCGGCCTCCTCCAGCTGCGCCTGCAGCCGCCGCACCTCCTCCTGTGCCTCTTCCAGGGCCGCCTCAGCCACTGCGCGCCCCTCCGCGGCGTCCGCTCGCTCCGCCTGCAGGGACGCCACCCGCGCCTCCAGCTCCCCAGCCCTCTGCCGCAGCGCCTCTGCCTCACGGCCGCCCTCCTCATCCTCGTCTGCCCGCCGGTGTTCCGCTGCCGCCGCCGTCGCCTGCGCCTCCTCCAGGGCACGTGACAGGTCTGCGTTTGCGCCTTCCAGCACCTGGGCCCGCGCCTGCGCCGCCAGCAGCTGCTCCCGAACCTCGAGGCTCTCGCCCGCCTCCGCCTGAGCCGCTACAGCCGCCGCGCACTCCGCGTCCTCGGCCCTCTGCACCGCGGCGTGCAGCGCGGCGCCGCTCTCGTGGAGCGCCTCCTCCAGCTCCGACGCGCGCTCCCGCGCCTCACCTGCGCACGTGTGTTTGAACACGGGGTCGGGACGTGCCACGCGGTCTGGAATTTTGCTGGTGTGCTGTGTGGCGGCGCCGCGCGCCACGAGGACATGCGGGGCTCTGGGGTGTTGAACGCGTGCAACGAGCCGACTGCTGGCAATACTTGTGCCCCATCCTGTTTGAGCATGTGTGCACCCCCAGTCCCATCTGTTTTGCCACATATTGTGTCCATCAAATGCAGCAGGGGTATAAATTGAGAATTAGGGCCGGCCAGAGCACAACCTCCTGGGCATGTGCGCGTGTGCGCCACGCGGCTCTGGAGCGCGCACCCACCAAGGCGTGTGAACGCGGCGTCCTTCTCCTCTGCCATCTCCCGCAGCGCCCCACGCAGCGACGCCACCTGCTGCTCCAGCGCCGCGGACCGCTCCTCCGCATCACGCAGCGCCGCCGCAGCGCCCTCCGCCGCGGACAGCTGCGCCCCCAGGTCGGCCGCGCGCGCCTCCGCGGCCGCCAGCTGCGCGCGCAGCTCGGTGGCCTCCGATGCCAGCTGCTGCTCCCGCAGCTGCCACGCACGCTCGCGGTCCGCGAGCTGCTGCCTCATCGCCCCAAGCTCGCCGTCGTGTTGGGGCCCCGGTGAGGGCGGGGCCGAGCCATTGGCGGCGCCGGGCGTTGAGAGCTCTGCAGATGGGGAGACGTTGTTTGGCGGAAGGTCTCACGGCAATGAGGGGGCATGCAAGATGTTGACCAGCACGGCACGCCCCACCACAGCTGCTGCCTGATGAGCACGGACAATCTCAACGCATGCCAGCATGCGCCAGCTCCGGCGCAGGCTGGCGTGTGCGAGTCCTGCCGAATGCCTCAGCGCAGCTCAGCAGCGCGCACCCTCAATCCGTCTGTCCCGCTGCTTCAGCTTTTTCAGCGCGTCCAGCAGCATGCCAAGCAGCTCATCGCGGGTCTTGTTCGCCAGCGCCGCCGGTACTGGCGCCTTGACGCGCCCCTGGCATGGGCGACGCAGTGATTGCGCGCACAGCAGCGGGTTGGTTCTGGTTGGCCGTGCGCAAAATGCAGCAGCAATGCACCGATCCACCGCAGCCCCACAATGATGATTCGTGAGATTCTCGATTCATCTTCCAGCCGTATGCTGCTGGCTTCAGCAGCAAGCTGTGGCCGGTCTAGCACTTGCGCAGGCTGGGCGAGTCTGGGACGCGGGGTGTACCTGGCTGCCGTTCGCACCTCTGCGGGGCTCTTTGATTCCATGGCTTTCGATCAAGCCTCACACAGCCCGGCCCCCTGAAATACACCCAACCACGGGCTGGCCAATCTCTACAGGGCATGCACCACCATCGTATGTATGATATCCTTTGTTCAGAGGCTCTTTAAGGATTGAACGGGAGTGCTGAGGCTTGTAAACATGTTACAGCGATGTGCGTTCCGACTGCTGCACACCTCCTCCACACCATCAGTCATTCATCCCAGCGTCGCAGGCCTGTGCTTGGGGGCTTTTTGTGAGTGTGACCATGCAATGGGAAGCCAGGCCAGACTGTTTCCTGCGTTGGCAGTAATCAAAACAAACTCACCGGCGCAGGAGCACGCCAGAGCCACGGTGGCGTCGACACATGTCATGCCCCGGGGTCCCTTGCACCCCAGGGTGCCGCATGACCATGGCTCAATCGCACCCATACCTGCAACTGCATGTGCAGATAGTGGCTGGGTTGTCGGTTAATGTCCTTTCTCCCCCAGCCATGCGAGACACCCTGACCACCGCAAGGTCAGTAGATGAGGGTTGCAAGGATTCATCGACGACTGCATTCACATGGGTATAAGGCTGTTTGTGGGTGGCTGTGCTGTTTCTGTCTTCGATGCTTCAGCCGATCACTGTGTCTGCTCAATACGGTTGTCATGTTTGGGCTGGTGGCGGCAGCAGGGCAACCAAGTGTGGCGCACACAGCAGAGACACTGATGCCAATGAAGGTGCAGCACATTGAGCGATGAAGCATGCTGCAGAGTCCCTCTGTGAACCCATCAACCTTCTGCCTGGTCTAACCAGGTGTGCAGGATGACGCACACCACACTGCACACCTGTGCAACCGTTGGGAAACCTTGAGATACTTCAAGACAACGCGCACTAATGATGGCAGCCTTGCCAACATGGGGAGATTACCTACGTTGCGGTCAACAAGATCAACTGTGCAAGCCTGACCCGTCTACACGTCACGCGCGTGGAAGATTCAGCAGTGCTGGTGTTGCGAGTTGGCTTTTGTGAGTGCCTGTGCTATTTGTCAACGTCCCAAGGTTCATATTTCTATGCTGTCATTAGGTTGGGTTTGCTGCAGCTACCACGTGCCACACATGCGATCACTCTCATGAATCTAGCCCACATAGTTGTGGCCGCCACTGCAGCGCTGGTTGCAAACACAACTGCTGATGAGGGCAGTCTGTCCTGGCAGCCGACAGTACCTGCAAACTGCTGTGCAATTTGCCTGGACATATGGCAGGTAGCCAGGTCACGCATCATTCCGCGCACCCCGATCTGGTTCCCACCTATAGTCGGCAGTGTATCAAGGGGGCTTTCATCCCAGAACCTCGGGACCATGGGCAGCGCCCACCAAACCCCTTGGCAGCTGGTTGGGGTCAGAAGGGACTGCCGTGTGCAATCGATTGCATCTGATTGCACCACCCTGTCACTGACTGCAGCAATACAAGCAATTTCACAAGCACGCACCCCACGCCCGGCCGCAGGCGCCACCCCCTCGCGCTGCTGAAGCCTGTGTCAGTGCGGATGCCTGACCTAACGGGCACACCCAGGATGTCTCCGGGCGGATCTTGCGTGGCCTTATAAGTTGACTATATTTCATCATTGCTTTGTATTGTAGTTGCGAACAGCCTCTTGATCGTTTGTGGGGTGTGCTCAGGAGCCCCCTTGGCACACCCCATTCACCCAATGCAGCAAGCGCCTGCAATGGACGCCACCACAACAGCCACGTTCACCCACGCGGTGAAAGAAACGTGATTGGTGTCGTTTCCATGATTCCAGTAGGGAGAAAGATCAAATTTCCCGGACGGAATTACACATATTACGTGCTCCAGTAGGAAAGAGGAGAGTGGTGTCAGTCGCTTGGACCTCCAGGCTTCGCACAGTGCACGGCTTGGCGAAGGCCTTCTGGTGATGCCATAGTGGTACGCCTGCGAGCAGACGGCAGGCACACGCACAGCGCTGGGCCCCCTCGCCGCTTCGAGCAGCCGTTTGTTGCGCTGTAGCCTGTCCCTGAAGGAGGCTGAGCGCAAAATATTGCTTTCATTTGCTGCCAGGTAAGGTCACAGGCCGGGTCCTGCATGACAGCGCTCTGGTGCCGTCTGGGTGCCGTCTATTTGCGCTGAGCGCCGCTCTGCTGGTGTCCATGCCGATGCGGGGAGCTCTCGTCCCAGGCGTGCACAATTTGAGAGCATGCAACTGGTTGTATTTATTGCAGGCCAGGCAAGCACAAGTGCCCACATCAAGAAATGTCAGGCGAGGCTGGGGCGCGCCAGACTGCAAGGGCGCGCCTCCTGCAGAAGGTGCCGCTACTGTTTCCAGATGACTCTGGCAGACGTGCTCATGCGACCAGCGCGCTGTGCTACATTCCAGAGGATACTGCAGCTGTGCTATCAAGCTGGGATGACGACGGCCTGAGGGCTGCTATCTTGGCATTGGCACGCGAGAGGGCAGGTGAGCTCAGAGCCAGGCCTGCTACCTTGCCAGCCGAGCCCAGTTCGCCTCATACTCATTGCCAGAATGCCGGTGCTGGTACTGCTCGCATAGTGCTACGGCTCTTTTTCCATTCCTTCACGCGACGCGCACTGCTACCCACTGAGTTCCATTTCTTCTGCGCCTGTGCTGGTGTTTCTCATGCATCGCCGCCACCACGTGCTTCCCTGCTGTCTAGGAGCGGGCGCATCAGGTGGGATTTGTGTGAATTTTACAATCCATCACTGCTTGGCTGGGGCTCAGGATTCATGGGGTTTGCCACAGCAGGCGTTGCTGGTTTGGGCGGGTGGAGGTAATGGTCAGTGCTGGCCTTGTGGAATCCCAGCTGCACCTTGCAAGCACTGTGTTGTGACATACGCCCCACATTGCAGGCGCTTTTTGCAGCAAGCACTTGTGTTTTGTGCCTAGTTCCTCGTTCGCATTTCCTGATTGTCCGTGCTGACACCGCTCAAATACATCCTGCTCTGCATCTCTACACCCCCCCCCCCCCCCACGTCCCACTCTTTCCACACACGCTGTGCTCCATCACCTGCTGGCTTGCCTCACACCCGGGCCCCTTCATCGCATCTGTACTTGTGGGCCTGCAGTGCCCTAGGCCTGTTGCATCCCAGCAACATGGTTCAAGGCAGGACACACTTGATATCATATTGCCCGCCCGCTGGCAACTAGTGGTTGAGCTCACCAGGCTGTCTGCCCCTTCATGCAGGCCGCCTGGCTACTGCCTACATGGAGTTCGCACGGCAGCTCCCCGGCTCCCACATCGCTGAGAATGATGACGGATCTCTGTGGCTGCAGCTGTCTGCTGCACGGCCCCCTGGCTGGCGAGCTGGCCCGGTTGTGCCCATACTAGTGCGAGCATGCTATGACGTCCTGCTGCGGCAGCTTATGGACGTCACACTGGGTAGGAAGATCAGCCGTGGAGTGCTTGTCACCGGCACTCCCGGCGTCGGCAAGTCAACGTTTGCCTACTACTTCATGCGCTGGCTGGCGCAGCAGGGGCGCGCGTTCGTGTACGACTTTGGTGACACCAGCGGCAGCAGGTTGCGCCTGTGGTTCGACTACACGCGCGAGGAGGTCGCTGTGCTGGAGGGTGGCCCCGACGCCTTCAGGGGTGGGTGCACCCCTGTCCCTGGGGCCTTTTGACGAGCACATGTGCTGGGGCTTGTACTGGGCTTCCCAGCACGCCATCACCCCTGTCGACACCCCGATGCTTCATGAACACAAACAACACGCTCACCACAACTGCTAAGCTACCCCTGTTGCATCACAATTGTTGCTGCGCCGACAGATGTGCTGAGCCAGAAGAACGTTTGGCTCATCTTTGATGACTACGTTCCAGATGTGCAGTACAAGGGCGGGGTCCCCACGCTCATCCTGTCCAGCCCCAACCCCAAGCTGTTCTCCAAATGGAGCAAAGAAGGTGTGGTTGAGTACTTCCTGCCGTCTTGGAGCATCTCAGAACACAGATCTGCATGGCACCATCTTTGCAAGGGCGCCCAGGTGTGGTTGTAAGCTGCGTGACTAGTCTCTGTGGGGCTCAAACATATGCATTTGCAGTCGCTGCCTTACAGCTCAGATAGCTTGTGGGGGCCATGCCTCTAGGGGCTGTGCACTGGCAGAGAGATGTCATCCATCATGGGTTTTTGCAGCACATTTGCTCGAGTGTGCTACAAGCAGCGCGCTGAGGTGCGCCCGGCACACGCTTGGCGATGTTTGCCATTGCTGACTTGTACGTGCTTTGAAATGTACACATCATCCATGTGGCCTTGACGGGCCGAGCCGAAGGCTTGACCGCATACCCCATCTACACCCTTCCCAGTCTGTTTCCGTGTTTCGCTCTCGCATGTGCAGGAGCAAGAGCTGCAGCAGCTGCGCTACCTATACGGCGGCGTGGCCCGGGGGATCCTGTCACCTCAAGATAGCGAAGCAGCCATCGCCCGGCGGCGTCATCTAGACAATGCCCTGGCAGGCGTGCAAGCAATCGATGTCCTTCAGGCAGCGCGTTCCTCTGTCTATGGACATGAGCTTCTACACGATGTCATGCACATCAAGGTGTGTGCAAGTGGATCAACTGGGTTGCACTTGGTGCCAGATTGCAAACGTGCCAGCTGCCATGGTCCTTTTGACACCCTCCAGCCAACACAACACGTGATGCGCCCTTTTTGCTGTGAAGGTCGACGGGGATACCCTGCAACCCACGGGCATCAAGCTGGCATCAAAGTATGTTGAGGAGCAGCTGCTGTTGCAGCACCGCCACTGGATGTTCCATGAGACTACACGGTGCGAAAGAGCTCTGCTTATGTTCCTGCTTGGTTCTCTCAAGTGCTAGCTGTGTCAACGCATTCATTGAAATGGTTCAACGTGGGAGCAAAAAAAGATGCCGCGCAGCATTGACTTTTGCTGCATGTGACAAAGATGCCGGTCTGATCAAAGACTCAACCCCCCTTGGCATGTGCTCAGTCTGCTGAAGATCGTGCGGGGCGTCAGTCCGCTGGCAGATATTGCTGCAAGCTTCTTTGAGGGCTGCGCAGCTTCCATCATCATGGGGGGTGGTGAGTGGTGCTGCCAGCTTCTGCGGGCCTCTGTGCGGGACGGCGGCCCAGTTGCGCTGGACCCTGGCCCACGGCTTGCCCAGCCAGAAGGGAGCAACCAGCTGAAGCGGCAGCGCGCTGAAGACGAGCAGCAGGCACGGACACCGTGCAGTGAGAGAGATCTGGCGGCAGATTCAAGGTCTGCATTCTCTGTGGAGGAGGAGGACGACATTGGGATGCTCGGAGACATCAATGCAGGTGCTGGAGGGGCCTCGGACCCCGACACTGCTGGTGGAGCCTCCAAGCAGCAGCCGTCGCCAGGGCAGCCGCAGCTGGTGCTGCATGTGCCTGCGGGGATCCATCGCATGGTTGACGAGGGCCAGAATGGCTTGCCGGGCGACCGGGACTGGTTCCTGCGGTCCTCTGTGGTCAACCAAGCCGCGTGGGACGCAGTGGTCATGATTAAGGGCTGCCTGTGGTTCATGCAGGTGACCATCGCATACAGGCACCCTATTTTGCAGCAGCCCCTGATGCAGCTGCTTGCACGTGTGCGTCCCGCACCACAGCAGGTGGTGTTCTGCTTCGTGGTGCCTGAGCGCAACCTTCGTTTGTTCCAGGCCCAGCAGTACGTGCTCCCAGGCTGGAAGCAGCAGGCCACAACGTTTCCCCCGGAGCTTCACGGCATGTCGCAGGTTGTGATGGCCATTCGCAACGAGGAGATTATCAGGCGCGGCAGCGGCAGCGATGGCGGTTAGCTCTGCAGGTTGTGCTCCATGTTGGTGTTTCAACAGTTTGCAGTTGGGTAGACATGCACCCAAGGGGATGGATGGAGTCACTTATCCAGACACAGACAAGCGTGGCCTCTCGCATCCTTGACTGGCAAGATGGTGTGTGTCAAGAAAGATCAACCCAACGACCGGAGCATATCTGTTTGCTCAATGCTGATGGCACAGCAGAATCAACCTGTTGGGCATCTTATATACTGTGCCTGAGAATCGGGCCCTCTTCAACATTCTATCATATGCCGTCTGATGATTTGCGGGGCGGTGAACACAGCAAGATGACTGCAAAGTTGGTGTAAAATGTTTGTTTTTCCTGTGCCACATTGCGAATACGTCAAAAGGCACGCTTTGCCTGTCATTGAAAACGTCGCAGTGGAATCATACATGCGATTCACGCGGGGCTCTCCGCAAGGAGGGGGGTGGGTGCTGCCTCTTGGCGGTTGTGGTGGGTTCGGCTGATGAAATCAGTTACACATGAGGCTGCAATCGGTTTCGGGGTTTGTAGTCAGTTACAATTCCAAAGATGCTAAGCCTCGGGGGATTTTGTAATCAGAAATCAGTTACAGCTGGGTGCCTGAGGGCTTCAGAGGGGTGCTGGGGACCGAGCAGGTTTATGCAAAACGGAGTACAGGTGAAGCCCCTGGAAATCTGGGCTGTCCTCAGACACACATATGATTGCTACTGGGCTCTCCATTGCAGTTGTTGCAAGCTAGGGCGCGTGGGAGGCAGGCACGGCGTGTTGCATGAGGGTTGCCCGCCGTTGCAGGTGCTGCAAGGGGTTGTCCAAGGAACGACCTCTTTCCTTTCCCATCCAGGAACTGACCACTTTCCTATGCTACGAAAAACGACACCAACCGCTCTCTGTTCACCGCGAGGGTCGACACAGCTGTTGTGGTGGCATCCATTGCAGGTGCTGGCTGCAATTGAGTGTGCCTGTCAAGCGTGCGCACTTGCACGGGCGTCAGCAGCGCATGGGGGTGGCGCCTGCAGCCAGGCGTGGGGTGCATGCTTTTGGAGTTTCTGTGGTACAACCAGTCACAGGGTGACGCAATCGGCTGTGCACGGGCTGCATATAGTTTTTTCAGGGTGATGCAATCAGATGCATTGATGCAACCGGTTGCACAGGGCACTCGCTTCTGACCCCCACCAGCTGCTAAGAGGTTTGGTGGGGGATGTCTATGGTCCCGAGGTCCTGGGATGAATGCCCCTGAATGCACTTCCAAAGTCCACTGCCCCCGAGTCCACGCTGCCCGGGCATGCAGAAGGCAGCTGCCGCACTCGTGGCGGCTGTGACCCCTCCAGCAGAAAGGCACTGGGCGTGGTCTGATCGCTTACACGCATCGTGATAGATTTTGTTTGACGCTCTTTAGCCCAAGCACACTCGATTTCAGCGCTTCGCGCGTGCCGTCGCAGTCCGGAACGTCAGCCCTCACACTCTCGTGCCCGTGAACCGCATAGAAAGCTACAAGCTTGTTGCACACAATAGTACTACGCTTGATCCCACCCGAGACACCCGCAACAAGATCGGTCCACGGTCTGGTACTTTGCCATCAGAGCGCGCTAACGGGTGACACCGTTCATCATATAAGGACAGCGTCGGTATGGCCTTTCTTGGGCGTGGCCTTACGCTCGTGCTCGTGCTGGCGGTGGCGACGGGTGCGCATGCCGGCCTGGCATCGTCAGCGGCGCCAGCGAGCCTTGCCGGGGCACGCGCGTCACGTGTCGCGGCGGCGCGTGGCGCCGCACCCAAATGTGTTGGTATAGATGGTTTGCATGAAAACAGCGTTGCGCACGTTCGCGCAAAAGCACAGCAGTACCGTGCAGTCGGACCCATGAGTGCCGCCATCAGCAATTGAGGACCCTCGACTCGTGCCCCAATATATGGCGCGCCTCCCCCTCCCTCAAGCACCAGCCCCTCTTACCTCAATCCCCCCCCCACCCCGCACATCCGCGCCGTCTGGGCAGCCGCCAAGCCCCTCCAAGACCCGGCCGCAGCCCAACTGCAGGCACTTCTCGGCATCGCCTCAGCCATTGACAAGGTCGGCGCCCTGGCCGACTCCTGGACTGCCGCGCGAGGCGCCGCCGGAGGCTACTGCACGGCCTTTACTGGCGTCGCCTGCGACGGCCAAAGCAACGTTGTGCGGATCAGCTTGCAGGGCTGGGGGTGGTTCGGCGGCAGACTGCCCGCCGCCAGCCTCCTGCAGGCGCTCTCAAAGCTGACTGCCGTGGACTTCACAGCCACGGGGCTCACGGGCGAGCTGCCGCCCGACTGGGGCGGCCTGGCGGCGCTGGAGGAGGTCCGGCTGGGCGGCAACGCGCTGGCTGGGCCGCTGCCGCAGGAATGGGCGAGGCTGTCGCGCCTGAGGGTCCTGCAGCTGTTGTGAGTGGCGTGGCGGGCTGTCGCGGGGGCAATCCGAGGCATGAGTGGTGGATGCGAGCAAGGGCAAAAAAACCCCTAAACCCCAGTGGCAGCCGGAAATTGGTGGGGCGCGAGGTGGCGGCTGCGGCATTGTGTTTGCAGTGTGTCTCCTCCACCCCTGCCCTACCTAGCGCCCCCTGCTCTGCATTCAGAGTCGGCGTCACTGACACCCCCGCGCCCTCCCCAGGGCACCCGCTTGGTCCCCATAGGTGCGTCCCCAACCGCCCCCCGCCCTCGCACCGCACCCC
>NW_014012872.1:0-4985 GCF_000611645.1 Monoraphidium neglectum
CTCACTGGTAGAATGTTGAGGGGCTCCAGCCCAGCCAGTAGGCCATGCACCTGTGAGGGGTCGTGATGGGGGGAGAGGGGCCCGTGTGTTGGGGGCAGGGAAGAGGGCGGTGTCAAGGCAGGGGCCTGGGATACTGAGACGTGGTGAAGGGCTGCAGCGCAGTGGTTAGTTCTTGTCATGCCGTAAGCTGCCTCAGCGCGCATCTTCTCTCACGCCATCACGCAGGGGCGGCTGCGTTCCCGTGCAGTGCGTGCTCAGCGCGGCCGTCTCGGCGGTGCCCCCGCCAGGGCCGCACCAGGTGAGGCTGAGGCCCAGCACAAAGGAAAACTTGTCGCGGAACAGGATGGCCTCGGGGGACAGCAGCGCGGCTGACAGCCTGAGCTGGCGCAAAGACAGCAGCGGGCCCAGGTCTCCGATGTCGAACTTGATAATTTTGGTGTGAGGGGGGTTGGCGCGGGTGAGGGTGAGGGGGCGATTAGGGGCGGCGAGGGTGTGGTAGCGCAGCCTGCAGTAGCTGGAAAGCTCAAGGCGTCACATGTGAGCAGCAGCTGAGGAGCGTCTGAGCGCCACGGCTGGTTTCAGTCGCGCTTTGGTTCAAGCGGGACATCGTCACAACAACCGCTCTACGTAGGACGTGGCGCCGGAAACACGAGGCTGGTGGTCTGGTACCTTTTCGTAATCGTGATCCGCATCGTCAGGCTCATCGGCTGCGGCCCTTGCGGCCGCCCTGCCGGCGCAGCCGGTGCTGGCGCTGCCCCCGTTGCCTATGGAGAAGCTGCCGGCCAAGCTGCCGCCATCAGAGTCGGAGGCGTGCATCACGCTGCCCTCGGCCGCGGAGAGGTCGAAGGGGTCGAGCATGGCGTTTGCGAGGTCCTGGTGGGGGCAGTGGCGCAGGAGGGGCGCCAGGGACGCGCAGCGCAAAGGTTCGTCTCGCGCGAATCACCAGGGCGAGCTGCGTGCGCGCCATGAACGGAGAGCCGCACAGGGAGCCCTCTCACGCCCTTACGCCAACGGCAGCACGTGGCGCGCCTGTATGGTTTCCAGGGCGTCGTGAAAGAGATCCCCATCGCCCGCGTGCTGCTCGATTGCATCAGGGGCGAGCGGCGTGGCATCAGGGGCGTCGCCAGCACCGGCCGCCGCCCCTGCGCCCGGCGTTTCCATGATGTTTGATAGAGGTATCAGCGCCTTCCACGCGCCCGTTCTGGTCACTAAACGGGTGTCGGAGTCGTCTTACAGCGGCATATCGTGCGTTCCGCTGATCTCAAAGAGGGCGCGAATGCTGAAGTGAATTTATATGTTGCGTTGTCGACGATAAGGCTCAAAATTGCGGTCGGAACAGAGCTGTGGGCTCGGTATATGTGACACATTGCTTCTGTTGCTGGACAGGTGGGATTTGTCGTCTGCAGTACCGGTATCTAAGCGCGCACGCTCTCAGATGTCGCTCGAGTTGATTCATAGTGTGGCTTGAGTTGTTTGAACCTGCAGCATCTGCGCTGCAACGCAGCCGAGCCTCGGCCATTCCCCACCATCTCTTGCTACACCAGCCGCGTGCACAGTGTTGGCAGTAGCACGCCCAGACGCCGTGGATAGCTTACGAGTTTCTTAAGGCGGCTGCCAAACCCCAGCGGCTGGGCGCCAAAGCCCATCCTCCGACGCGCCGCGCTCCACTGTGCGCGGCCACCCTTCGAAGCAAGAGCGGCAAGAGCAGCCATGCCCCGTGTCTCGGCACTGCGGCGCCTCGCTGCACCACTGTCAGGCGCACTTCACCAGGGCGGCGCGGGCGCCAGCAGCACCTGCAGCGCTGCTCCCTCCACGGCGCGCCTGATGAGCGTCCTTGCGCAGGCCAAGCAGCAGCAGCAGCACCAGCACCCATGGGCCACAGCATCGCCCTGCACTTGCACCCAGTGCACCGCAGCCACCTCGGCACCCCACTGCACAGGCTGCGGCTGCGGGCGCTGCGGGCCCCCCATCGTCGTGCGGCGGGCCGCAGTGCTGACGGGCGCCGTGCACTCACAGCGCCGCGCGTACCGCTGCTGCCCCGGCCTGGACGGCGCCCCGCCAGACCGGGTGGTGATTGAGTACGACCCTGATGATGTGGACATGTGAGGGGGTGCGATTGGCTTTGTGTGTTTGTGTGAGTCGGCCTGGCCTGGATGTCTTGCGGTCGCGCATACTCTTGCTCAGTTTCACGCAAGGCAGGAAGGGCGTTGTGTGTTTCGCAGCGGCCCCTGAGCAGCGCCACTGCATGCCTGCCAATCCTTGCTTTCCGCCCAGCAGCCCTGCACCACCCGCCAACCGGTCCGGGCATCGGTTTGACTCCGCGCGCCCCCTGTCCGCACTGCCCACCACCCCCATCACCAGCACCGCCATACCTGACAGCCCAACGCCCCACCCCTTAACTCACAACACCCCCGCTCCCTCGGCGCTCCACTCCCGTCCAGGTACATTCAGATTGCCGATGCCATAGAGGAGGCCTTCCCCAATGTGGTGGTGGACGGCAATGTGGACCAGGAGGGGCGCAAGGGGTCCTTTGAGATCACGGGGGCCACCGGCAACCTGCTCTTCAGCCGCCTCGGCGCCGGCGGCGCCGCGCCGCAGGCGGCGGCGGTGGTGGCGGCTGTGGGGGCGGATGGCGCGGATGGGGCGGGGGCGGCGGAGTGCAGCGTGACGGCCGGCCGCGCCCAGCCATGAGCAGTAGGGGTTTTGATGTGTCAAACACGGACGCACCTTGCCCTGCGGCCCTGCTGCTGGCAACTGGAGGAGGCCGTGGAGCTGTCGTGGCGCAGCGGCGCGGCCTGCGGGCTACTTGCCTGCACGTCGGCCAGGGCACAGCCCCCCGACTTTTGAGGTGGCACGCAGGTGTGAGGGCTCGCCACCGCCGGGGTCTGCAGCCCAGCGCCCGACTGCAGCCGCGCATGCGCAGGGGCCTGCGAAGGGCCTCTTGGCCGCAGAGCGGTCTCAGGGCAGAGGTCGGTGTCGTCGTTGCCTGTTCGGCTCCCTAACAACTCCCATCATTGGTTGGTCCACATCTCTGTGTGTGCCGTTACGTCACTATCTGTATTCAACCCAGCTGCTTGCCAGCCTCTGGGCTTGACCTCAGCAAGGCCCCCCCTGCGAGCCCGGTCAGCCCGCCGTGTGCGCCCAGCCGTGTTGTGGACTGAATTCTCAACTCTGACGCTGCTGAAACACCCTGGGTGCGGCTGCTGTGCAACTGTGTACTTGAAAAGTTGTAACATGGTAATGCACTCCGCGATGATGAGGCCAGAGGCGCATGCGATTGACGACAGCAACGCCAGCAGCGCTTGAAGGGGGGCGCCCACCGCCCATCCGAGCGTTGCAGACAGGCAGCGGGCCGCTAACAAACGGCAAAAGCGGCGGCACACAGCGGCGGGCGGGCGAGGCACGCAGTTGCACATGCGCAGAAGGAAGGTCGGAGGTTTGCAAAACAGGGGTTGGGCGTGAGCGAAGGCTTCGTGCGGACTGGGGGTGGCAGGCGTGTGAGGGTGATGCGGGTCATGCGGGCGGCAGGAGCGGCTGCGAGCCGCCCTCAGCATTCCAGAGCGTTTGAACATGGCGGGAACACGGGCAGGTGTGGTTTGCAGTGCGCACACTGTGAGCGGCGCACAAAAAAAGGGGGGCCACGGCGAATCTCTCTGGGTCAAGGTGGCCCGGCATGCCACAGCGTGGGCTGGTGCGCCACGGATGCAGCCCCCCCCCCTCATGACCAACTGGGCCGGGCTGCTGTCTGTGCTGTCTGCTGCGCTGCTCCCTGCATGCACGTTGCACGACAACTGACCGCAACTGACGGGGCGCCTTCCCGCAACAATAGACGGGCTGTGTTGGGCTGCAGGGGTGCTGGCAAGCGGCGCGCCAGGGCAGCCTGCCGCTGCAAACAGATCAGGTCATGGCAAGGCCACTTTGCCGCGCCGCCATCAAATTGGGTGCGACACGTACGCCATCACTGCTCCTCGTAGGGCAGGATGACGATCACGCCAGAGCCCCCCGCGGCCTTGATGGCTCGTGGGCGGGGGCGCATGTCGCGGCCAGTGATCTTGGACAGCACAGCAAACCAGGCCTGAGGGGGTGTGAAGGAGGAGGGGGTCGAAAGACCCCGGAGTGGTATTGAAGGTCGTGCAGGGTGGTGCTCAGGAGGGGGCGAAGGTCTGCGCGGTGCCATGATAGCTGTGCAGCAGGGCTAAGAGTGGCGTCCAGCGCAGCCGTCACACGCTGCGCCTGCAAGTTACGGCTGACCCATCTGCAGCTCATGGCTGCGCGCCGCTCGTCTCGCCCGCGATGGCCCCCAGCAGCCTGCCCTGGAGCCTGGCTGCGACTGCAGAGACCCGCGGAGTTGCGACCTTCCTTGCACCGACTTTGGGGCCGATCACTTGGCTACACACACTTTGAGCCCCCCACACATACCCATACATACTACACACACCACACGCACCACACAAACCACATCTCCTCTTGCCCCCCCTACACACACACACACCTTTGTAAGGAGGTGGCTCAGCAGGCCCAGCGGCCCCGCCACCGCCGCCAGCAGCACAGAGTGGCTGGTGGGCAGCCGCGACACCACGCCTGCGCAAAACAACAGGCGGGGGCGACAAGCAGGGGGTGTTGCCATGAGCAACCCGGCTAGCTCCCGGATGGCCCCTCGCTGAGCCACTGGCGCCAGGACTGTGGGGCGCAGGGATGCGCTTGAGTGGGGGATCCCCGCATGCGGCACAGACCGCCGGCCGTTCTCCCCACACCGCGCCGTGCCACCCAGCACAACAACCCCCCCCCCCCGACACAGTCGGATCTTTCGCGCCACCGCGGGGCCGCCACCCCGCACCGTGGTTGTAGATGGTGCGCGCCGCGAAGAGGTTGATGAAGGCCACGTGCAGCAGGAAGGAGGCGGCCGCAAAGGAGCGGCCAAAGAGCGCCGCCACGCCCTCCAGGGAGGGGATGAATTGGGGGTTGAAGCCGCCTTTGTTTTTGGG
>NW_014012872.1:5733-17384 GCF_000611645.1 Monoraphidium neglectum
GGGGGGGGGGGGGGGAGTGGGCAAGAGAGAGGGGGACATCGCGTCGCTTCGTCATGATGGAGGCTGCGGATGAGGCAGCGGTGCGCCGTTGCCTGGCTGCGCAGGAGGCCGCCCACCACAAGCAGGCTCCCCAGGTGCGCGCCCCTCATGGGCCCTGGGCCAAGCAAAGGACGCCCTATTTGCCTCGTATCGCGCGCGCATTAATTCATGTTCAGTGCTGCCAAAGCGACCGCTGGGCCAGCGCTCACCCTTGAATCCCTCTGCCAGGCTGCCCGGCATCATCAGCTGCAGCGTGTCGGCCTGCCACGACGCGGCCAGGGCCACGCCGTAGGCCAGGGCCAGTAGCGCGTACGGCTTGTTGGAGCGCGACACGCGGCGCGTCAGCGTGGAGGTCGGCGCCACGGCCATCTGGCCGGGGGGCGTGCGCGTGGGTGTCGCGCACAGGATGGTTGCTTGGAGCAGTGATTGGGAATCGGAACGGGTTTCTGCATAGACAGTGGCGTGGTGCATCGCAGCGCCTCTTTATGAATTCATAAGCCAGCACAAAGATTGCGATTGGGCCTGATACAAGCCCCGAGGCTCACCAGCAGCGCCACTGCCCCCACCGTCACGACCGCGACAGCCACCGCCACGGGCACCAGGGGCGCCACCGCCTGCTGCAGCCCGGGAAATGAGGCGGTCGATGCCGACACAACAGCTGCCGCCACGGCCTTTTTGGCGGCGGAGACGCGGACGGCGGTCCGACGTTGCGGGTGCTGCTGCTGCGGCGACACTGCAGCCTTGGCGAGCTGGCAGCAGGACTGCTGCCCAGGGCGCTGTAGCCGAGCGACACGAGCGGCAGCGCGCGTGCCATGCTGCACTGCGGCCGGGGTCGGCCGGAAGGCTGTTCTAGGTGCCGTAGACGTCCTTTGAGAGGCGAGTTGAGCAGCCATTGTATCACCGGTGCGGCTTTCGGCACCTCAGGTGGGATAAGCAACTATGCGAAAGCCTCGGATCCTGAAGCCGGGGTGAGACGCTCTGCACTTAGTTATCGGCGGTAATCCAATCCACGTAGCCAAGCACGAAGGTCACCCGGTGCACCAGTGGATTTCAAGAGCCGCGAACGCTGATATCGAATGAGGACACGGGGATTTCATGAACTACAAAAACAAAATAGTCCCCTAGAAATTGCGCATCGTGGGAGGCCAGCTGGCACAACACCGCCCAGTACTGCACGGTTCGCAGCGGCAGCAGCAGCGGAGCGCGAACGCAGGCGTCAGCAACTGTGACTGCTGCAGCGGCACCGACACTCGTACGCCATGCGAGGGCTGCTTGCATCGCGCCTAGGGCCCACGATTCGCCCGAGTATACGGAGCGGCGGCGCCCGTGGCTGCTCGGCAGGCGCACGGCCGGCGGCGGCACCTGCGCACGACACTCGCGGACGGGTCCCGCGCGGCGGCGGCAGCGACGGCACCAGCACCGGCGCTCGGCAGGCTCAGCCTGGGGCGGCGGAGGACGTTGTTGTGGTGGGTGCGGGGGCGGCAGGCCTCACGGCGGCCTACTTTGCAGCTCAAGCCGGCGCACAGGTGGGGCTCAGGGTCAGCCCCGCCCGGTACCGGTGGCCCCTTTGGCGTGCGGCGTGCTTTGCACTCTTGCCCCGACCGTTCTTGGCACCGTTGAGACGGGTGGGGTGCCTACAGCGGTGCCTGTTCAGGACCCCCCCCCCCCTGGGCATCTTCCCACACCTTATTACACACCCCTCCACCCAGGTGCTGGTGCTGGAGCGCACCCGGGAGGCCGGCAAGAAGATACTCATGAGCGGGGGCAGCAGATGGTGCGCGCATGGCTTTGCACGGACGTGCGCGTGCGTACATGCACATCTGTGTCAAGGTTTTTGAGTGTGTGTGTGGGGGGGGAGGGGAGGTGAGGGTGGGGGGGTGGGGGGGGATCCAGCGGCTGGGGCGGATGAGGGGGCGATGTTGATCAAGGGCTGCTAAACGCGCCAAGGTGTTGCAGAGGGGGGGGCCGATGGCGCGACTCCCGCGGGAGGGGGTACGTGACTGGGGGTTGTCATCGGCAAGGAGCCACCGGCGCCTGCACAGCCAGGAGCAGGGCGAGGAGGAGGGGGGCAGAGGGACGGCCGGTGTTGCGCTGGTGTGGGTGATGGTGGTTTGAGTGCGGCAGGCAGGTGGAGGGGCGAAATGAGCTGGCGCAGCCTCCTGCTGGAGCAGGCCGCAGGGAGAGGCCCAAGTGTGGTGGGGGCCGTGACGCGCCCCCGCCCCTGTGCGGAGGACGCTTGCGCGGTTGAGTCGCTGGCTGCCAACTTGCCGCGAGGCCCGTCACACCAGATCCTCCAGCCGCCCAAAGTACCACATCGTTGACCTGCGACGCCGCTTGCGCACCCTCACCTCCCCCCGCCCCTCGTCACCCCCTCCCTCCCCCAAAGCAACATCCTGCCGCTGGTGGCTGACCTGGACACCGACTTCTTCACAGAGTCGTCGCGCAGCGCACTGAGGGCCGCCTTCGCCACCTGGACGCTGGAGGGCGCCAAGGAGTGGTGCGGACACGAGGGGGGGAGGGGGGAAGCTCCGGAAGTGCAGGGCTTGCCTTGGTGGCTGGGCGTCCTGCCAACTCCTGGGCCTGGTGCGGGGGCTCGTGCATATACCCTCGTGCCGAGGAAGTATTCAGGCCTCCTGCGCATGCGGCGGTATCGCCCGGTTGCCTGCCTGTTGCAGTGGGCCTGCGCCCACATGAAGCACACGTGCCACACACACACACACACACACACACACAAACACACACACGCACACACACACACACACACACACACACAACACAACAAGGCTTGAGGATGACATTGGTCTGGCCCTGGAGCTGGAGGAGGCCAACGCAAAGTGGTTCCCCGTGAGAGGGGGGGGGAGGGGCGGCTGCTGCGGCACGTCACTTTCTGCTCTGGGGCGGGGCGAAGGGTTGGGTTGGATTGGTGGAACACGGGGCGGAGATGAGGTGTCTTGTCCTGTCCAGTAGCGCATCGCAACAGACTATCCAATGGAATTCCCAGGAGCCCACCATCCCATCTATGCCCCCGTGCACCCTCCCCCTTGCTCCCTGAACCCCTTTGATCCGCCACACCTGCCCTCCCACCCAAAGGCCTCCAACTCTTCCCGTGACGTGAGGGACGCCCTGGTGGCGGCCTGCAGGCGGGCAGGGGTCCAGTTCAGGTGCGCCCCCACACCAAGGCCCGCAGGACTCCGGGACGGCCGCGTGCAAGGCCCGTGCGCCGGGCGCGCAGTGTGGACAACCTTTGCCTCCCAACTGTCGGTCGCGGTCCTCGGTGGACTTTCATACTTGCAAGGCCACAGCACTGCACATGCCCTGTTGATGGTGCAGGGCCGCATTATGCTGGGGATGTTGCTGCCTCCAAACTTGTTGGAATTCGCCCCTGCATCGCTCCTCGACGCACCCCCTCTTCCCTCTCACCGCCCCCCCCCCCCAACGCTCCGGAAAAGGTACGACTCGAGCCTTGAGGGCCTGGAACAGTGCAGCAGCAGTAAAAGCAGCCGCAGCAGTAGCAGCGATGATGTCGGCGACAATGACGGCAGAAACGGGGACAGCAGCAGCAACAGCAGCAGTCGCAATAGCAGTAGCAGCGGGACTGAGGTGGGTGCAGCAGGGGATGCAGGCCAGATCGAAATCGGGGGCAGCAGAGGTGCCAATACTGGGGGCAAGGGCAAGCGCAAGCGTGTGACGGGCGGCGGCGCGGAGCGCTGCGACTGGGTGTGCCGCCTGGCAGGCGGCACTGGCGTGCGGGCGCGCACCGTGGTGCTGGCTACTGGGGGCCTGTCCTTCCCTGCTGTTGGGACGGACGGCACTGGTGAGGTCCGCACACTCACGGCGTTGTGCGGCACGCAACGCAGCACACTCGTGGTTTGGTACTCCTTGGGCGGCTCAAATTGTGCGCCTGCGAGCCTTCTGCATTTCCTCTGATATGCATGAGCGGATTCCTCCCTGCTTTCAGTTGCCAGTGGCCCTGCCTTCCCCCCGCCAACTGCAGACCACATCCGCGCCAGCGCCTCCCTTCCCCCCTGGGGCTTGGCCGCCACAGCCCTTTCCTTCCCCCTCGCCCCAACACCCATCTCAAACACAGATGACCGCACCCACTCCTGCCCTCCTCCCCCCAGGCCACCGCATCGTCGCGAAGCTGGGCCACTCGCTGGCGCAGCCCTACGCGGCCCTCACGCCCCTCCTGGGCCGCCACCCCGGGGGGGAGCAGCTGGCCGGCCTCACGCTGCCCTCTGTCAAGCTGTCAGCACACCGCGCCGCCCCGGCCCCCGCCGCCGATGACGCGAGCGGCGCATCAGGAAGCGGCGAAGGCGGCGGCCCGGGGGGCGGCAAGAAAGCCAAGGGCAAGGGGGGCAACAAGGGCGGCGGCGGCGGCGCGTCCGTGGCTGTGGCGCAGCGGGGCGGGTTCCTGTTCACGCACAAGGGTTACTCTGGGCCTGCGGTGCTGGACCTGAGCCACAGGGCTGTGGTGGCGCTGGAGAGGGGGGAGACGCCGCCAGGTGGGCGCAGCTGGGTGAATGACGTGGAGCAAACGCTGTCTGCTGAGGGGTTTGATGGGGCAGTGTGTTTGTGTAGCTGCCCTGCAGGCCCAGTGCAACCGCCTAGACACAAAAGGAGACGGTCCACAGCAATTGAGTTGCTTCCTTCTTTCCCCCACAGTGAGCCTCTTGGCTGAAGCTTTTGACACCATTCAAGCCCCGGCCCACTCCCCCTGGGGTCCCGCCCCCCGCACACACCACCTTGGCCTAACCCCACACCAGTCATCCGTGCCAACTGGACGGGTGACGCCCCCGAGGACTGGGACGCCCGCCTGCGCCAGGGGGGGCCGGCCCTGGTGGCCACCCTGCTGCAGCGGGGCGGGCTCAAGGAGCGCCTGGCCCTGGCACTCTGCAGCGCACTGGGCATCACGGGGCGCACGGCGGCACAGGTGGGGGGTTGCTGGTGAGGAGGGCGCCTCCCGCTGCGTCGCAGTTTGGGGCCCACGATGTGTGCGCCCTCAGCAGCATGGCCAGCCGTCGGGTTGATCATCTACCAGCTGCTGCCCAAAACCCTGCCCCTCCCGACGCCACTCTCTATCTCAGCAACAACCTGCCACGCACGTGCGCGCACATACACACGCAAACACACGCACACACGCACACATGCACACAAACACACACAAATATACACACACAAATACACACACACACACACACACACACACACACACACACACTCACACACACACGCCCAGCTGCGCAAGGAGGAGCGTGCCGCGCTGGTGTCGGCCCTCACGGCCTACCCCCTGGACCTCACGGGGCACGAGGGCTACAAGAAGGCCGAGGTGGGGCCCTGGGGGCACGGCACACTGCATTTAGGGACAGCATGCCACGCGCGCACGCACACACACACACACACACACACACACACACACGCGCGCGCGCGCGCACACACGCACGCACGCGCGCGCGCGCACGCACGCTTGCGTACACGCACGCACGCGCACGCGCGCGCGCGAACGGGGTGATGAAGGGACGTGACTCGGGAGACAATGAATTGTTGGGGGTGGAGAACTGCTGATCTGGCTCGGGTGCTGCCGCGCTGTCGCTTCCCTTGGCAGGTCACCGGCGGCGGGGTGCCCCTCAACCAGATCAACTGCCGCACGGGGGAGAGCACGGTGAGAGGGGCGGGGCAACGGCTCACGCATATGGTGGTGGTCGTGAGGGGCCCGGCAGAGCTGGGCCCTGGCAGCAGTGTCTGTGCAACACCACAATAATGCGACGCATCACCCTGTGCCGGCCAGAGTGTGAACCATGCTGGACCCCCACCGTTGAGTGGTGCTGTGTCGCTCCGTGCTTTACTCGTCTACCACTGCCCGAAAACGCAACCCTCTCCCCGCACATCTGGCTGGCGTCATACCCCCCTTCCCCACAACCCCACATCGCTGCCCCCCCCCCAAGGTGCTGCCGGGCCTCTTTTTGTGTGGTGAGATCGTCGACGTCTTCGGCCGCATCGGGGGGTTCAACTTCCTGTGGGCATGGATATCCGGCCGCGCTGCGGGGCTGGGGGCCGCGGCGGCGGCCGCCGAAGCAGCTGCCGTGACGGGGGCGGCGGCGGAGAGGTTGCCGGTGCGAGGCGAGCCGTAACCTTCGCTGCCATCCCGGATGACTCGGTGACACTCCGGTCCGTGCACTTATACGTAATAATGAATTATGCTCGTACGGACTGTGGCTAACATGGGCTGAGGCTGGATCCTGGATTTCCTTGTTGCAGCCGCTGAACATTTGTCAGGTCTCACATCTGCACTTCTTGACAGCATTTGAGTACGTGAGCAAGTGCCAGTGTGCGCATCAGGTTGCGTGAGCACTGCCACGCTTGAACGTACGGCGCGTACACAAACACAACAACACAGCTACTGCAGCACAGCACAAAGGAAATATGGTGGACACATTCTGTACGTGCACATGCTTGCTATAGATTGCAAAGGTGGGCTGCTCAATAAGGAGCGCGCAACAAGCAAGCAGCTGTACGGCAGACATCAAACCAAGCCTATAAATGCGCACTTTGCCGCCGCTACAGTCAAAGTTACCCCCTTGATGTTGACTGCGAGTTCCGCGGCCTTTGCGTCCATGTTGCGAGTGACAAGCCAATTTTACCCGCCAGCTGGCCCAGGACTCGCCCAGGTGTGCCCCCGCTGGCCGCAGCCTCTGCCGCGCCCCCTACTTGCTGCCACCCCAGCCCGTCACGCATCACAGGTGGTGCTTGCCCATGGCAGCTGCCACCAGCTTCTTGCCGTCAGCGGGGAGGCTGCACACGCGGTCCGCCAAGGATGTCTCCACGCGCACAGCCAGGGTTCCAGCCTTGACCTGCGCAAGAAAGAGTGCGACAGGAGGGGGGGAAGCGCGCACCTGGTAGGCCAGCTGGGGGTCGCTTTTTCGGGCACTCTGGGCTGCGACCCTGCTTGCTTCCACGGAAGCTCAGCCCAATGCAGGGTGGGCGCCCCAACATCAGACGCCTATTCAAGAACACCGCCATGCAAAGTTCTGGATCAAGCTGCCGCGTCCGCATGTGAGCTCTTATCCACTGTTGCTCGCTCTGCGCCCCAGAGAGCGGCAGACCGGCTTGCGCAGGGGCCTGCGGAGCCCACCCGTCAAGACTAGAGTGCCGTGCCGCTGCTGTCCCACCCCGCACCTGGTACGACCCGCAGGACGACCGCTTGTTGTGGGCCGGACAGGCCGGAACGATGTACCAGCTCAGCTTGAACGCCGCCAGCAGCGGCGACGGCGCCAGCTTCACGTGGCCCCCGCTCGTGCCGCGCCCCCGGCAGCCGGCCGCGAAGCAGGGCGGGTCGCGCGCGCGGGTCGCGGCGCGGTAGAACTCGATGAAGGAGCTGTAGCCCCGGGGCTTGGAGGCACCGCCGGTGCCGAGTGTGTTGGTGACGACCTGGCCGGGGCGCAGGGCCTTGACCTTGGGGGCCTTGCCCACAGCGGCCGCTGGCATCGCTCGCAAGGCCCCCTGGCCTGGAGCGCCGCGCAGGCGCTCAGGACAAGAGTGAATGCCTGCGCTGGGGCTGGGCTCCTTGGTTGTCCCTGGGGCGCGCTGCTCCTGCCTCTGATGGGCGCGTTTGTGGCGCCTCGAGGACTGCCTGGCAATGCAGCAGCACGAGCAGCGCCTGCAGCGGCGTTGGGTACTGACACACCAGCTTTACGATGAATGAAGCAGCTTCTAAAAGTCTAATACGTCAACATATGGAGCTGCGGGAGGCCGTGACAGTCGAGCTGCGTGTGCACGAAGAACCGCCGAAGAGCCAGTTCGGGGCAAGGCACAAGCAAATCGGGGTACATGCACAATTGATATTGCGGTATGTATTGAGTGGTGAGGAGAGCTCACGCTTTCAGTCTGCTTTGCCCTTGGCATTTTTGGCATCCAGTAGGCAAATGGCCTTCATGTGCCCGGCATCTGCGGGCAGACTCCTTGTCGCGATGTCAGGTGCCAGTGAACTGTGGGTCTAAAGCAATACATGCCCATGCCGTCAATCACAGGGCCCACGCCGCAGCTACGGGGTGCAACTCTGTTGGTGCATGTGACTGATGCTGCACCCGCAGCCATCTGACCTACCACTTGGCTGCTGCGGTGTAACGGATGGGATTGCATTAGTTGTCATACAACCCTGCACTGTGTACTATATGTGAAGCCTGGGCTTTGTTGTGATACCGGGGGGCTCGCACGAGCAATCGCGACCCATGCGGTTTTGTCAAGCCTGGTGGCCATTGGCGGTTTCGGATCGTCGTTCACCTGGGCGTGCAGACCGAAGGGTACCACCATCTGCCGGAGTACCGTGCTGCTGGACTCCCATCACCTACAACTCAAATTGAGGAGCAGTGGCAGACGTTGGACTACAGGACAGCACGACCCGCCCCTCTCGCGCCCTCGCGATTGCATGGGCAGTTCAAATGCGTGCTGGCTCAACTACATAATCTGGTTCTTCGATCAGCGTACGGTACATTGCCACACGGCCCCAAAACGCCCTTATTCAGGGCCTGTACTCTTCGGTACCGCAGCAAAGAGCGGCCATGTGGCCTCCGCGCTTCCTAGCTGGCGGCGCATCTCCATCCCGCTGGGGATCACTTCCCTCTGTACGACATGCCATACTGTACAGTGCCGCGTAACAAAACAAATTCAGATGATATGGTTGCAACCCAGATATCCTCCCCAGTACGTGTCAATGAGACAACGAAATCGACCTCCAGGGGGCGTATCATCAGATCATTGCGATTCGGTATTCGGCTGGGGGCGCCAGCCGACTCCGAGGCTGCAATATAGCCCGCATAATGGGCAGCAACCGTCTGCTGCTGGCCCTGGCAGCATCCCTCCTTGCTTGCAGTGCAGCGCTGTCGCAGGATGCGGTGGAATACAGTTGGCGAGAGGGCATCGTGCACGCGGGCCTCTGCCGCCCCGGGACCACCGAAGGCGACAAGCCCAGCTGCGCTGAGCATATGATGGGCCTCCCCTGGCAGTGGCGCGTCCCGCGACGGGGTCAGAGCGCACGTGTGTTTGTGACCGCCCTGGATCCCCCCCGCGGGGCCCCAGACGGCGGCGGCCCCGCGTCGACGCTGCTCCGCGCCGCCTGCCCCAGGGCCGCGCGCCGCTCGCCCTCCCTTGTGGACAGCTGGATGGCCGGCGGCGGCGGCGCCGCCGCGCCGGCGGGCGCGTTCTTTGATCGCGATGCGGGCGGCGGCCTGCGCGCGTGCCTGAGGGAGCATGCTGAGAGCGCGCTCCTCCTGCCCGGCTGCGAGGACGCCGTCTACAAGGCACTCCTGGACTCCGAATCTGGCGGCACGCTGGCTGTGTTCAAGTTCAATGCGTGGGAATTCGAGGCGCTGCTTGACCGCTTCGAAGACCACCTGGTTATGGACAAGGGCGGCGCCACCCAGTACGCGGTGGGCGGGGGGTAGTACTACTACTCAGCGCACTGTGCGTGTGCGTGCTTGTGCGCAGGGACGGGGATCCAGGGCATTTCAGGGAGGGGCTGCTGCTGGTGCATGCAAGCGGGCGGCATGGGTAGGTGCAGCAGCATACGTCGCACTGGCCACCACCGATGGCAGCCGCATCAGGGGCGGCTCGCGGCACTCACGGGCCACTGCTGTGGGCGCATAGCCAGGGGACAGGGGTGGGGTGTCGGCTGTGTCGGGCCCCACCTCGTGCCGTGCTGATCTGGTTCTGCCCCCGCCCGTCACTCTCTCCTGCATGACCGCCAGATCCTGTCTCAATCGATCGCCATGGCGGCCTGGTGAGCTGGGGGAGGTGCCGCCCAGCAGCTGGCCGTGGTGTGTGTGTGTGTGTGTTGGGGGGGGGTGGCAGCGCGACGCGGGTCCCTGCCCACCCCCTCCCAGGTCTTCACACCCCATCTCGACCCTCACAACCCACCCCCATACCTCAGAGCCCCCCGTGTTGCCCCAGCACCCCTTCATTGCCCATCCATGATAACACTCATTGTCTACCGCCAAAATCCTAAACCCCAATCTACCCCCCCCCCCTGAAAAGACTGCAAACCCTGCAAACCCCCACATGGCCGACACCCCTCCCCAAACATGACCAGGCGTGACCTGACGAGTGCCCTGGAGAATGACGTGTCACTGCGCGTCCCCCCGGTGTCGGAGGCGCTCCTCTCCAACCCCGCCCTGTGGGCGCTCATGCCCTACAGCAGCCGCCTCGTGGTGACGGTGCAGCAGGCGGTGGCGGCAGAAGACGGGTTCGGGCTCATCGAGTTGGCAAAGGTGAGGGCGGGCGCTGCCCACCGCACAGCGGATGCGGCAGGTGAGGCACACCCCTGGGCCGCCATCGGAAGCCGGCTGCACGTGCCAGAGCCAACCACAGCCCGCTCACCCGTCCTGAATTCATTTCCTGAATGGATTTTCGCACTCCTCCCTCTCACACTCGCACGCTCAACTGCCGCCCGCATCGGCCATCAAACCCCTCCCGCCAGGTCAGCGTCCCGGCTGACATCCTGTACCAATACCTGGAGCTGCTGGGAAGCTTCCACCTGGGGACCGTCGGCGTGGAGGCCATGAACCTGCCCGAAATGGTCAAGCGTCACTGGAGGATGACCGACGCGACAGACGACGCCCTACTCCACGTGAGGCCCACCCCTGCAGTGACGCCCTCGCCGCGGCAGCGCGCTGCAGCCGACTGCGGCCGGGCCGCCTGCCGCCGGGCCGCCTGCGGCGGGGGATGCGAGCAAATTGAGGGGGTCCAGTACTTCATGTGTGTGGCCTGAGTCACGTGCAGCTTTGATGCACTTGATGGGTTCATAAGCGCATCTGGAGTTTTGAAGGGGTTGTGCGAGCGCGACAATCGCACACCACGCGTCCAGACTCTGAGCCGCCGCGCCCGGCCGCGCCCTCCCCCCCCCCCCCACACCGCTGGACAGCCCCGCAGGCGGCCTCCCTGCTGTATTACGAGTCGACGCGGCTGCGCTGCACCGTGGCCGCCAAGAGCCGCCTGTTGGCGGGGCTCCTGCAGGTGGGGCGGGGCATCAAGACAACAGGCCCTGTCCGGCTGCTGCTGCTGCTGCTGCTGCTGCTGCTGCTGCTGCTGCTGCTGCTGCTGCTGCTGCTGCTGCTGCTGCTGCTGCTGCTGCTGCTGCTGCTGCAAGGAGGCGAGGGACAGCACAGGGGCTGCTCAGACGCGCCGCGCACAGCCCGCGCTGTCGGGAGGGCGGGGCGGACCACTGCTCGCGCATTGCGTGCCCGACTGCTGTTTAGTTGTTACCCCCCGCCCCAAACACTTACACACACGCGCGCACACACAAACGCACACACACACGCACACACGCGCGCACACGCACGCACACACGCGCGCGCACACACACACACACACACAAACACACATGCGCGCGCGCGCACACGCACACACACGCATGCACACACACACACACACACCGCCCCCTCAGAGGTCTGTTGACTACGACCACCTGAAGCGCCACTGGCAGCGCCAGGCGCAGCGGCAGGAGACGGACAAGTCGCGCAACCCGCCGCTGAGGGGGCCGCAGCTGGTGCGGGGACGTGCGGCGGGGGCCGTCGTGCTGTCGGTTTGTGTGCATCTGGCTGGAGGCAGGAGCAGCACGTGGC
>NW_014012872.1:17783-19480 GCF_000611645.1 Monoraphidium neglectum
GTGTGCATCTGGCTGGAGGCAGGAGCAGCACGTGGCAGCGCTTTGCTTTGCTGCAGCCTCCCGCCGATATCCTTGCTGGCACCGGTCAAAGTAAGCCTTTCAGTCACCCCCTCTCTCATTTTCATCGCCGACCCACCCCGCCACGCGGGCCCCCGCACCACCCTCAAACTGTGACGTCACAACCGACTCTGAGCAGTTTGATGAGTCGTACGGCCCCACCGTCTCGACGGCCCCGGGCGTTGCCCTGGACGACCGCCCCGCCTTCGGGACCGCGCCCGGCCCCGGCCGGCTCGTCATCACGATCGACCCACCCCCGGCTGATGACCCCTATGAACGCTACGATGACGTCGACGACGATGGCAACTTTGGCCAGTCCGAGGTTAGGCCGCCGCCCCCCGCCGATGGCCTCAAGATCTGGGCGTCCACCTACTACTGCGACCTCCACTACCTGTGGGCGGCAGCTACCTGGCAGCTGCTGGTGGAGTTATCGCCAAACCCAGGGGATCAGGCGGCGCGGTGGGACGGCGTGCGGCTGGCGGCCCTCGCGGCGGTCAACCAGAGTGTTGACTACCGCGACAGCTCGGTCTGCCCAGATGCTGAGGACCCGGACGTCAGCGCGGCATTCAGCAAGAGGATGAGGTTCCGCATCACCTGGGGCAAGGGCACCAACAATAAAGGCGGCAAGGCCGGCGGCGGCGGCAAGCGGAAGCCGAGCGCCGCGGAGAGGGCCGCAGAGGCGCAGCGTGCGGCAGCAGCGGTGCTGGGGCCGCAGGAGGGCGGTGCCGCTGGCGCGCGGCCGCGCTCGACAGCCGTCGCTGGGGCCACGGCGGCGCTCGAGCGGCCGGTCACAGCTGCGTGGGGTGTCCTGGCTCTAGTAGTGCGCATCCTCCTGGGCGCCCTGAAGGCAGGCTGGGCCCTGTTTGATGACCCCGACATACCCCCTGAATGCGGCTGGTTTTCCCGCGTGGCAAACGCCTTGTACTGGGCCCTCATACTAGTCCTGCCCCAGCAGCTTGCCCGCTACAACCCGCCCAACGTGTTTGTCCGGCAACAGCCCTGAAAGTGTTGAGCATCTTTTTGTGGCCGCACAATCTCGCCGTCCGGTGCAACTGCATCATGCAGGCCTTGACCATCCTGCTGGCCGCGGGGGTCGCCGCCACAGCCCCCGGGCTGCGCGCGCCAAGGCGGCTGCTGCGCGGCGCCGCCGCACGCTGCGCAACCTTTGTGCTCGCGTGCGCTTGCTCCGCGCGCGGGGGCGTGCATGCTGCGGCGGGCACGGCTGGCGCGGCCCTGCGGCTCGTCATTGGGGCCAGGGCGGCGGGCGTGCCAGCGAGCCCCCCTGCCGGGGCCGAAGATGGCGGCGCCAGCAAAGGTTCGGCAGCAGACAGCAGCAGCAATCACACCGGCCGGGGGCCGCATCGGCAGGTGCGGCAGCGTGGCAGGCGGCCAGGCGCGCCGGTGCAGTACGCGCAGCCCAAGGCGCAAACGGCCCCGCGCGTCGTGCCCCTGACTCGGAAGTCACCTGACGCGGCTGCCTCGGGGGTGGCTGCCGCAGATGGGGCGGCCACGCCCCGGCCCGCTGACATTGCTGCGGCCCGAGTGGCAGCGCCAGCGACTACCGCAGTTGCGGCTGTGGCACCAGAGGCGCAGCGTGTGGCAGTAGTGCCTGCCGCGGCTGATGGAGGGCCTGCGGCGGG
>NW_014012872.1:20044-22513 GCF_000611645.1 Monoraphidium neglectum
GGGAGGCACGGCGGCGCCCGCCACACCTGTACAGGGGCAGCAGCCAGCGCTGGCACTCAAGCCGCAGGCACAGCAGCAGCAGCAGCAGCAGCAGCAGCAGCAGCAGCAGCAGTCCCATGCATTCAGCAGCTCGGGCGTCACGGGTGCCGCAGGCGGGCTGCCGCCCGTGCTGCCGGCCGTCGCTGCCCCTGCTGCTGGCGCCACCAGCTTGCCTCCTCAGGCCCAGCAGCAACCCGCAGCTGCTGGGAGCGATGCTGGGAGGGCGCCCCTGCTGCTGCCTCCCGTGCTCGCGGCGGCTGCACGGCACGCATCGGGCGCCAGGCTGGCGGGCGCTGGGTTGGCAGGTGCGCTCGCACGGCCGCTTGCGCTTGCGACCGCCATTGCTGCGCCTGCAGCCACCATGCCGCCTGCAGGCACCCCGCCTTTGGAAGCCACGGCGGCAGCCGGCCAGCGCGGACGCAGCAGCGGCGGCGGAGGCACAGGCGATCGCGGGGCCAGCACAGACCGCGCGAGCAGCCGCGGCCGCCAGAGCACTGGTGCCGGCAGCGGCAGCGGTCAGGCGCTGGCTGCGGGGACATCGGTCGCAGCTCCAGCCGCTCCGCAGGACACCAAGTGCTGCGTCATCTGCCTGGACGCGCCGTGTGAAATGACTGCGGTGCACGGCGACAGCGGCCACCTGTGCGTGTGCAGGGCGTGCTGCGCAGCGCACATCGCATCGCCCGCGCTGGCGCGCTGCCCCATCTGCCAGCTGCCGGTGCAGACTTGGCTGCGCGTCCACATGACATAGCCCCGCCAGGCCGGCATGGCGGTGTCAGCCGCGATTGCAGCACGCCCGGCAGCGGTCAACACTGTCACCTGCGCCCGCCTGTGTAACCTGGCTGGTCAACCTGCTGAGCTCTATGTCCACCGTACGCAACATTACACCTTCAAGTGAGCGCGCCTGGCAGCGGCGCGGCTGTGTGATGCCCTCATCACGCCCACCATGTGTAACCCCCTGCCAGGCGGCCCGATGGCCTGCCGCCAATACAACGTCCAACGGTTGTGCTCAATTGAACAGATGGTGCGAGGAATAAAATGACCCGAGAAGCTAGCGATGCAAGGCGCGAGGCTGGTGGGCCGAAATGCGCCTGCACGAGGGCCATCCACACCACAACTGCCGCGCTACAAGCCGATGCCGGTGTGCCAGCGCTGCAGTGATACGGCAGCGCGCGGAGAACTGAGCCCTTTCTTCTGTGTTCGGGGGGCAAGTAACCCAGCCCTACCCCCAGCAAAGTGGCAATATCGAGACAGCAAGGCATGCGCAAGGCTCGTCGCCACCGCACTCATGCAGGCTTGCCGCGAGGCGCAAGCCGCACGGGCAGCGCACGTCTTGGGGCTCGCCTGTGCGTTGCTGGACGAAGCAGCTGGCTAGATGCAGATCCCGGGCCGCGTCGGTGCATGTGGGTGGCATGCGGGTGTGTCACGAGAGCGTGGTCCCCGACGAACGGCGGCCTCAGGTCACCAGGCCCAAGGTCAATGGATGTGACGTCATCAGAGCAGCAGCGCCTGGTGGTTGGCCACCTCCATGCTCCGCCTCTGCCGCGCCGCCGCCGCGAGCACGTCCGCCACCGCCGCCGCCGCCGCGCCAGCCGCCCCCTTGTCCTCGGCCGCCCCACCGCCGAGGCCCTCCGCCCACGCGAGCGCCGCCGCGCGCGCCGCGCGGGCCGCGGCCTCCGAGTCGTCGCCGCTGGATGCCACGCTCCTGTCGTCCCCGCAGCTGCCGCTGTCCAGCGCTGACGACGGCGCAGAGCTGAACGAAGGCATGTGGCGCAGCACACCTGCCACGCCCGGGCTCGGCGAGCGCGTCGGCGCGGCCGACGCGGCCGCGGCGCCGTCGAGCGTGGTGCCCGCCAGCCGGTCCGCCGCCGCCGAGACCGCCGCGTCGGGGTCGGGGCCAAAGGTGTAGTAGGACACGCGGCCGCCGGTGGCCAGCTCCTGGGCGGTGGCGGACTGGCAGCCGTACCCGACCGGCGGCGCGGCCAGCGTGCCCCAGGCGTAGCCGCCGCAGCGGCTGGCGGCGTCGACGGAGAGGGAGACGCTCAGGCTGCCGGGGCGGAAGATAGCGGCGATGCGGGCCAGCATGTCTGCGGGGCAGAAGGCGTCGGCGTCAAAACCACTGACCTCCACGCTCGCATAGGAGAAGCCGTCCTCGGGGCTGCGGCAGTGGGGTGGGGTTGGAGGGGTGGGTCGTGGTCGGTGAACCGGGACTGGGGTGCTGTTGTGGGAACGACTTGTGCGCTATGCGGACTGCGGAGGTCTAAGCAGCCAAATGAAGCACTCGAGGCTCGTGTCGCCCACACGAGCACCCCCCCGCGCGCCACCACTGAAGCAAAGGCAGACTGCTGGCTGCTGGCTGCTGGTGGAGGGGCGCGCTGCTGCATCGGTGGGGGGGTGGCTGGCGTGCTTGGCCGTTAATGCAACACCATGCGT
>NW_014012871.1:0-19944 GCF_000611645.1 Monoraphidium neglectum
AGCCCGTGCTGGCGCTGTGGGACCACACACCACTTGCAGCGCTGCAGTAGCAGTCGTGCGTCCCACGCCCAGGAGTTCGCGCCACTCCTGGACGTGCTAGTGCTTGTTTTGTCCTTCCTCACAATGCTCTGCACATGCTCTCCACTGCAGGGTGTAACCCGCTCACGCTTTGCCGCCGGCACCGAATAGCGTTCTCTGCGCCGCCACTAGCACCATCCCCACACAAGCAAGTGCAAAATTACCGGTATGACAAGCCCCAACGCCGCATCCCTGCGCCTGAGTGACCTGCCGGCCACCCAGCTGTCAACCAGCAAGCACAGGCTCTGCCGATCTGCGGCCCGCGTCAGCGGCAGCCGCGGCTGTCGGCAAGGCCACTGTCCCCACAGCCCCTGCCGTCCCCGCCGCCCCCGCATCAGTGCCGCCCAGCAGCTCCTTCAGCAGCCGCCGCTCCGCCACCACCTGCCGGCGATGTATGGGTTTTTTAGGGAGGGGGGTGGCAGCCGCCAGGTCGAGACAAGCATTGGAGGCAACTTTTTGCAGTCCTCCAACACAAGAAATGTGTCGGGTTTTGTCAGCAAGGGACTGCGGTATGCATTCACAGCATTTGCGGTGCGGCAATCTGGGGTGCTCGAAGGGCCTCGCACAGTGGCAGACGAGCGGGGCCTGTCCTGCTGCCCCACCTGCAGAAGCGCGGCGTCCGGGGATATGTTGCAGGAGCACAACACCGGCCTCTTCAGACGCATCGCTGCACGCACACGGTGGGCAGGGGAGCGAGCAGTGGCCAGGGGAGTTGGGAGGGCGGGGCAGACGGGGGAAAAGGTGAGACATGCCTGCAGCTCACATCGCATGCCGCGGGAGCTCTTTTGCTGTTGTAATGTTGCGGGTACGGTTTATGCAGGCGCAGCAGCAGGCGGCGTCCCAGCCCAGGTGCTGCGTGTGCCTGCACCCTCACCTAACCGCTGCCCCAGGGCCTCGCCCGAGGCCCCTTTCTCGCCACGGATCAGCACCGCCGTCGACGGCGGCCCGCCCTGCGCAGGGCGCATGTTGAGTGAGGCGATGGGGCGCGAGTGCTTTTAGCAGCTGCAACATGCAGGCTGCATCTTGATCTGTACCATACAGCTGCAGCGCTCTCCCCAAGCATCACCGTGCAGGCTGTGCGCAACGTGCTTGAAGCCACACGGCGCTCTGCTGATCGCACCTGGGGCGCTTGGATGCTGAAACTTAGGTTGCTCATCTTCGCGCCGCCAACCGCCACCCACACGTACAGCTGCCGCCCTAGATCAATGATTTGGAAGTCCAAGCGGCCATCGGACGGTGTGACTTCGCTGAAGCAACGCACGCTGCAGCTGGCGCTGGGCTGTTCGTGCGCCGACAATGGCGGCGCGTCACGCTGCTGCTCCTCCAGGTGCGCTGGCTGCTGCAAGACAGCCACCTCCTGAATTGTTTCGTTGGGCATCGCTTCTTCTTCGACACCGCAAGAATCGTGCGAGCAGTTTCGCGTGCTGTGTCAGATCAAGGTCGATCTGTGATACCGGTACCGGAAAAAGCGCGCGTTATTTGATAAAGAACTCAATCTTGATGATATTTATATAATTACACTATCACATTAGCCCCTCAGATCCTGTGTAGGAAAAAGGCCGCAAGTCAATCTCCCCCCTTTTGTGGTGTTATTCAGCTCCATTGGGCAGGCAGGCACACATTTAATCCGTCTCAGTGCCCAGCACTATGGTTCCTCCAACAACTGATGCGCCTGCGGCGGCCGATGATCCTGCCGCGGCTGCCACCATTGCGCCGGGCGTGGCAGTGCGCGACCACCCGCTGTACGGCCGCTGCGCCTTTGCGAACCGCGCCTTTGCGGCAGGCGAGATCGTTGTCAAGGAGGCGCCGCTGGTGGTGTGCGCCGAGGGCGGAGCAGGCAGCGCGCCGGACGATGACCCCGCCGGCGCATGGCTCACGCGGGCTTTTGCCGAGAACGTGCCCGCCGTCAGAGCGGCCTGCAGGGGCGGCGCCACCCCCGACGACCTGCGCCGCCTGTGCGTCTGCTACCTCGCGTTCTGCGCCGCGGCGCCCGAGGCGCGCGAGGCCGTGCTGGGCGGCATGCTGAACGAGGCCGGGCCAGACGCAGCGGACGCGCTCGTCGTGCAGCGCGCGCAGCACGCGGCCGGGTTCATACGGGAGGTGCTCGTGCCGCGCGGCGCCGCGGACGGCACGCTGCGCGACCCGCCCGGCGACGCGGCCACGGTGCTGCGCGTGCTGCTGTCGTTTGAGCTCAACGCGCACGCGGTGGGCGGCAGGTGCGCTGGGGTCGGGGGTGAGGGCTGCTTTGACGGACGTGTCACCAGTCTGCAGCTGGCAGACTGTGCCCACCTGCATACGCCTTGACACATACTGACACACATATTGACCCACGCATGCTCACTCTCGCTTTGCCTCATGAGTGTTTGCCACCATCAGCTTCTCGCCCCCCTTCCCGGCCATCAACAATGCGCCCACAGGGGCGCCCTCTTTGCCGTCGGCAGCAAGTTCACCCACACCTGCGGCCAGCCCAACTCTGTCTTCAAGTCGTGCGGGGGCCTGGGCTACCACGTGGCCCTGCGGGACATAGCCCAGGGGGAGCTGCTCACCACCACGTACCTGGAGGGCGGGCCCATGCTCATGGCAACACCTTACAGGTGACAAGAGCGGGCTGGGGGTTGTATGTCCGCGCCTCCTGCTGCGCATTCACCCAACCCTTGCATGTGCTGGCACCGCCTGCATCGCATCGCCGTGCGCAGCTGTGCCGCCCACCTCGTGTTGGCGTTTGTTGCATGGGGCAGGCAAAGAGTAACAAAGGCGGACCAAATCCGACCCGGCATTTGCGCAGGGAGGTGTTCACGTTGGAAGGCTTCGGCTTCCGCTGCCGCTGCCCGCGCTGCGCCGCGCCGGCCGACGACATGCGCTGCCTGCCCTGCCCCCGCTGCGCCACGGCGGCCACGCGCCGCGGCGGCGACGGGCTGCTGCCCAAATCGGTGGCGCTGAAGGGCGCGCGGCCGCCGGGCGTACTCATATACACGGGCGGTGCGGCAGCTCAGGACGGCAGCAGCGGCGGCAGCAGCGGCGGCGGGGAAGGGCCGGGGACAGCAGCAGCATCAGCAGCATCGTGGGTGTGCGGCTCCTGCGGCGCGGCGCTGCCGGACGACGACGCGGCCCTGTTCGGCGGCGGCGAGCGCGTGGCCGAGGTGGCGGGCCTCGCGCCCAACGGCCGCGTGGAGCGCGGCGCGGGTGCGCTGGTGCACCAGGCTGACCGCGACATGGGGGAGGGGCGCGCGTCGCGGGCGGGCGTGGCGCGGCTGCTGGAGGTTGTGGCGCGGCTGCTGGGGCCGGATCATTGGTCCACGGTGGCGATGATGCGGGGTCACTCGGGTGGGTTGTTTGTGTGCGTGTGTGTATGTGTATTTGTTTTTTGTGTGCATGCGTGGTGACGGGAGCAAGTGGTTTTTGCTTGGGAAACGCAACTCCACAGCTAATGGCCATTACTTGTGCTTGGCGTTGCTGAGCAGGCTATTGATGCAGTCGTTGCTTGTGCTACGCCAAAAGGAACCTAATCAACATGAATCCGTGCCACCCACCCACCCACACATCCACCCCATCCCCCTCGTCAGAGATGCTGCTGGCCGAGCTGCGCTCAGCGGCATCAAACCCCACCAGCAGCATTGGGAGCGCCGTCAGCGCCCTGCTAGAAGACCTGCAGTCGAACTGGAAGCTGCGCTGCAGCTGGGTGGACTCCAGGAGCGGCCTGGACGCCGGGCACACGCTGTTCCAGGAGATTGTGGCCCACGCCTGCGCCCTGTACGAGGCCTACCCACCCCTGGCGCGCGCCCTTGGCGCCCCGCACCCGGCGGCGGCGCGCCTGCTGTCGCTGGCCGCCTGGCTGCGGGGCCGCGTTGTGCCGGCGCTGGGGGTGCTCAAGGCCGGGTGGCCGCTGCCGCAGCCGCTGGGGATGGTGGCGGCGCTGGACGCCGCGGCGGCAGCAGCAGCAGCCGCAGGTGCGCCGGTGGCGGCGCTAGAAGGGGCCGACGGCAGCAGCGGCGGTGGCGGTCTACCAGAGGGCGGCGGCGGCGAGGGGCCGAGCATGCAGCAGCTGCTGGACTTTTTGCCCAGCAGTGGCGGCAGCGGCAAGGGGGGCAAGGCCAAGAAGAAGAAGAGTGGCAGCGGCGGCGGTGGCGGACGTAAGAAGTGATGCCGCTCCCACGGTGTTAACCCAATGTTACGTACGGTATGCTTGAGTGGTTGACTCTGGACAGCACTGGCCGCTTAGGCCGAGCGTACTCACATGCAGCACCAGGCTGTCACTAGGAAGGGATCACACCACCCTCAACCTCAGAGCAGGCGCCATTCAAGGGATAGCGCCTGGACTGCCCCCTGCTGTGAAATACAGTCTGACACATGCGATCCAAACAAACAACACTGCGGATAGAACAGGGCGGTTACACCTGCATCACATTGTAGTCCACCAGCCACGCAACAACCAGGGGCCAGTCAGCGCGGGAAGCCCCTGGCCCCCAGCAGCTCAGCGTCGCTGCAGTCCAGCACCACCTCCAGCGGCCACCCGCGCGCAGCCGCGCGCCGCTGCACGGCGTCCACGCACTCCCGCGTCACACACCAGGTGTCTATCAGTGTGACCTTGGTCAGGCTCTCGGGCCGCCCGGCCTCCAGCAGGTCGAGGCACGAGTCGGTGAAGGTCTCGTTGAACGGCAAGATGGCGGGGCCCTCCTCCAGCTGTACGGCAGGGCGCGTTGCCAGAACGGCCATGTCAGTAGGGCCAAGCCAGCGCGCGCTGCCAGCAGCTCTCCACGAGCGACGGCTTGCGCCCGCGACCCGTGCAGCAAGCACTCCGGCACCAGCGCCCGCGGCTGATGCACGCCACTCGGTACGCGGGGTTGCTCCGGTCGCACCTCCAACTCCTCAAGTTGCTGGAAGTACAGCAGCAGGGCCACCACGCAGTCAAGCGGCTCCTCGCTGGCGACGTAGCGCAGCCGCAGCCATTGCAGCCCAGTGCACGTGCCTGCCGCCACGATCAGCGCAAGAGCAACGTCCGGCTGCCGGGCCACGGCCAAGGACAGCTTGGCGATGTGATCCTCACAGTGACTGTTCAGCTTGCTGAGGAGCGCGAGGAGGGCATCCTTGACGGTCGTGTTGTCGTCAATGTCGTCGGCAGGATTCAGGTGATCACGGATTTCAAAGTTGTCAACTTTCATAACATTGACCCACGAGAAGCTGCGACGGCCGCTGCGGCAGAAGTCCTGCGCATATGTGCAAGCGGTGGCGGCGCTAGTGTCATGTGCGCCCGTGCTTTTAAGCATGAGCGTTCACATCACAGTGAGCATGCATGCTCTCGTACAGTGCTGCCGTTGTGGCGCCATGGTGCAGCAACATGAGGTTGCATTCGCCATGTGGAGCGTGCTGGGAGATGAAAAGCGGACGCAGCGAGCGAGCGTCTCCACTCAACAGCCCAAAAGCAGCTCAGCAACCAGCACGCCATACTCATCCCAGCATCCAGCATCCTCATGACTCAACAGCCGCTGCACCGGTCTGACTGTGGGCAACCCCTGGCCTCGCGCACCTTGAATGCGCCCCGCAGCACCAGCTCCCGCAGAGTCTCATGCACAGGAAGTATTACAGCGGCCGTGTCCGCCTTGGATGGCCCCAGCTCCAGCCTCAGCAGCCTGGGCGCTAGCTTTGCCAGGTTGTACGCAAAGCCTGGGTCAAACGCCACCGCCAGGGCGCGGAGCTGTGGGAACTCCGCGATGCAGTCATCAGAGGCGGCGATGCTGGCAGCATCCAGGCGCGTCAGCTGCGGCGCCGCCGAGGCCAGCGCCTCCAGGTGACCCTGCGCTAGGCGGGCCGCCGGCAGCGACAGGTGGACCAGCCCAGTGGCGGCCGCAAGCGCAGGCCCAATGGGAAGTTGCTCGCTGACGCTATTTGAAACATTGCAGCGCAGCTGAGTCAACTGCGCCGGCCCCGAGGCGGCAATGGCTGCGAACTGGTCGCCCAGCCCAAAGAAACCCCCTCCCTCCAACGCCAGGCGCCTCAGGCCAGTCAGTTGCACGCCGCCCAGCGGCAGCCTGCCGGCGAGCTGCAGCTCGGTTAACGCCGCCAGCCCCTTGAACCAGCCTGACAATGTGTAGCAGGGCTGCGGCACGCCGCCCAGGAAGACCACCAGCGACCGCAGCCGCGTCAGGGCCCCGAGCGCGGCAGCGCACTCGGGCCGCCAGGCAGGGGCCCGCGCGACCTCGCCGCGGGGAGGGTCCCCTTTTCTATTGAATGCGATGCGCAGGGACGTGAGGCCAGTCAGGCTGGCCAGCGAGGCCGCCGTGTCGTGGTAAAGGGCGCCGTTTGAGTCCTCCAGGGAGATGCTGAGTCGCTCAAGCCCCGGGCACAGCGCGGCCAGCGCAGGCACGCAGGTCGAGGGGCAGCCGTCCACGTGCTTGACGCCGCGCCACCGTGCAAAGGCGGCGTCTGGGCCTGCTGCGCCTGCCCATGTGTACATGAAGCGCAGCAGCTTTGCAGTGCCCTCAGGATGGTGGGCATCGAATCGCTCGTGGCCCTGTCGATTACATCAGGTTGTTTGGGGGGGCACACGCTCATGTCGGGGATGACATGTGTAGAGCACGGTGTGCCAGCCTGCTTGAACAAATCAGGAGGGGTTCACAGCAGCGAAACCGCAGCGGGGGCCGCATTTACATGAGCCGCATGTCGCAGGGGCGCCTCATGCATGACACCACCCGCACCTGGTGAAAGCACAGCCTGCCGGCAATTGGAAACCGCTGCATCAGCGCCGCCAGCCGTGCCGCTGGCAGCCCACAACGGTCGGCCTTGTCCAAGCTGCCCAGCGAGATTGCCACGCGCACCGAGCGCGTGTCGGCAGCCGCACGCAGCTTTGAGTGTGCTGGTCGGAGCGACCGCAGGTCGGCGTTGCTCTCGGTCGCCACATGCTGCACGACGCGCAGCAGCACCTCTTCGGGCAATGTTGTTAGAGTCACCTGCCGGGCGGAGGAGTGTCTATGATGATGGGCCTGCCAGACACGAACTCCTTGGAAACCGCGATCTAGGCGGGCCATCGCACTCCCGCCCAAGGCCTGTTGAACGACTTCGTCAAGCAGCAGTGTACGCCGTGAATCATATTGTGCGACGGTGAAGCACCCTCACCTCGCAGCGGGTTGCCATGCTGCGATGCTCGCTGTTGATCAAAATGCGAGACCGGCAGCTGTCGGCGACTTTTTCATGAATTGCAATGCAGCTATCACGCCTGCACACACCTGCTGCAGTCTCCGGTGCATCCGATGACTGCATCTTGCCCTGTCACCTGATTGCGGTCGCCGGGCTCCTCACAGCACAAACTTCGCAAGGGCAGGGTTGGTCGCAGAGGGGCCACCCTTGTTCTTGTGGAACGCACCGCCAGGATGGGGGCGAAGCTCTTGTGCTGCCATTGAAATAACGATGCAGCAGCTAGTGGTGGTTGTGAGGCGCAATTCGCTCAGGCCCAGTCAATACGTGGCAACTGGCCAGCTGAGGCCTGTGCCCTTCTTGGAAAATGGTTAGGGTTTGAGGTTTAGTTTTTGCTATCTCTAAGCCCCAAGAAGCTGTCATCATAGAGGGACCATACGCGACCTGCAATTCGAGACAGGGCAAGCATTTGGGGAACAGTGCTTGGTCTGTCATCTGCTGATATCCAGTCTGACACGTGCAATCCATACAGGCAAAAGTGCAGACCAAACACAGCGTTTACACCTGCACCACACAATTAAGCACCAGCCACGGAATGACCACACGCGCCAGGGGCCAGTCAGCGCGGCGAGCCCCTGGCCCCCAGCAGCTCAGCGTCGCTGCAGTCCAGCACCACCTCCAGCGGCCACCCACGCGCCGCCGCGGCGCCGCTGCACGGCGTCCACGCACTCCCGCGTCACACGCCAGGTGTCTGTCAGTGTGACCTTGGTCAAGCTCTTGGGCCGCCTCGCCTCCAGCATGTCCAGGCACGAGTTGGTAAAGGCCTCGTCACCCAGCTCGCCGGCGTGGCCCTCCTTCAGCTGCACGGGAGGGCGCGTCGCCGCAGGGGCCATGTCCGATCAGGGCCAAGGCAGCGCGCGCGATTAGTGTCTCCCCGCGAGCAACGAACGCCGGACAATCCGCCGTCCGTGCAGCAAGCAGTCCGACACCAGCACGTGCGCCCGATGCACGCCGCCCGGTGGGCGGTGTTCGATCGCACCTCCAGTTCCTGGAGGTTCCTGAAGTAGAGCAGCAGGGCCACCACGCGTACGAGCGGCGCCTCGCTTGCAAAGTAGCGCAGCCGCAGCCGTCGCAGCCCTGTGCACGTGCCTGCCGCTGCGATGAGCGCAAGGGCCGCGTCCGGCTGTTCGGCCACGCTCAAGGACAGCCCGACAAGGTGGACATCGCCACTCAAATTGTAGAGGAGGGTGAGAAGGGCATCCTTGACGGTTAAGTTGTCGTCATTGTCGGCGGTCAGGTCCAGCTGGTCATGGATCTCGCAAGTGTGGAGGTCCAGCCAGTCTACCCACAAGAAGCTGTGGCGGCCGCTGTGGCAGAAGTCCTGCGCGTATGTGCAAAGCGGTGCGGCGCCGGTGTCGCGCGCGCGCGCGCGCGCGTCTGCGCGTGAGCGTCTACGTCCCAGTGAGCCTGCGTGCTCTGGTATTGTTGATGTGGCACCACTGCGCCGCGTGGTTTTGCCATGTAAAGCGTGCTGCTATCAACAACAGCGGAAGCAGCCAGCGAGCTCCCCCATTCAGCGGCCCAACAGCAGCACAGCATGCGGCACGCCACCAGCACACCAGCATCCAGCATGCCCACATGATCCAGCAGCGGCTGAAGACAGACCGCTGGCAACCCCCGCCCCTGCGCACCTTGAATGCGCCCCGCAGCGCCAGCTCCCGCAGAAAGCCGGCCACAGGGGCTAGTACGGCAGCCTCATCCACCTTGGATGGCGCCAGCTCCAGCCTCCGCACCTCTGGCACCAACAACGCCAGGTTGTACGAGAAGCCCGGGTCGAACGCCGCGGCCAGAGTGCGGAGCTGCGGGAACTGGGCGGTGCACTCATCAGAGGCGGCAATGCTGGCAGCTTCCAGGCGCGTCAGCTGCGGCGCCGCCGAGGCCACCGCCTCCAGGTGACCCTGCGCCAGGCTGGCCGCCGGCAGCGACAGGTGGACCAGCCCAGTGGCGGCCGAGAGCGCAGGCCCAAAGGGAAGCTGCTCGTTGACCCTGTTCGCAAAGCTGCAGCGCAGCTGAGTCAACTGCCCCAGCCCCGCAGCGGCAATGCCTGCGAGCTGCGAGCTCAGCAGGATGGACCCCGCTCCCTCCAGCACCTGGCGCCGCAGGCCGGTCAGTTGCATGCCGGCCGACCCGGTCGGCCACATGCCGACCAGCTGCAGCTCGGTCAGCGCCGTCAGCCCCTTGACCCAGCCCGTTGCGGCATGGTGGAAACGCGACGCGGCGCCCACGGATATCACCAGCGACCGCAGCTGCGTCAGCGCGCCGAGCGCGGCAACGGACTCCGGCCGCCACTCGACGAGCTGTGGGGCCTGGTCGCGTGCAGGGGCTGCCGTCGGGTGGAATGCGACGCGCAGGGATGTCAGGCCAGTCAGGCTGGCCAGCCTGGCCGCCGTGTCGCGATACAGGACACCGTTGGTGTCCTCCAGAGAGATGCTGAGACCCTCGAGCCCGGGGCACAGCGCGGCCAGCGCAGGCACGCAGGTCGAGGGGCAGCCGTCCACGTGCTTGACGCCGCGCCACCGTGCAGTGGCGGCGTCCGGGCCTGCTGCGCCTGCCCATGTGTACATCAAGCCCAGCAGGCTCGCTGTACCCTCCGGATGGTGGGCATCAAACCGCTTGGGGCCCTGTGGGTTACGATAAGGTATTCAAGGGAGGCGCACGCTCATTGCGGTGAAGCCTGGTCACTTAGTCACAGTCAGATTGCGGTCAACAGGCTCCTCACAACGAACCTACGTTGTGTTGCCTCGCTAAAGAGGGGTTGGTCGCAGAGGGGCCATCCTGTTCTTGTTGAACATACTGCCAGGATGGGGGCGAGCTCTTGCATTGCCACCGGAAACCGATGCAGCAGCTACTGGCGCTGGTGAGGCACAACAGGCCCAGTCTGTGTGTGGCATCTGGCCAGCTGAGGCCTCTGCCTTTCTTACAAATGACATTAGGGTTTGCGTTTCCTAAGACCCAAGAAGCTGACATCACACAGGCATGACCCGACCCACCATCTGAGACAGGGCAAGCCATTGGGGAAGAGCGCTTGGTCTGCCGCATGCTGCACAATATAGTATAGAAACCGTGCAATCCATACAGGCAACACTCCAGACAGAGCGCGGTGGTTACACCTTTACCAACCCAGAAGTTGACAGCCACAAAAAGGACCACGGGCACTAGGGGCCAGTCAGCGCGGGGAGCCCCTGGCCCCCAGCAGCTCCGCGTCGCTGCAGTCCAGCACCACCTCCAGCGGCCACCCACGCGCAGCCGCGCGGCGCTGCACGGCGTCCACGCACTCCCGCGTCACACACCAGGTGTCTGTCAGTGTGACCTTGGTCAGGCTCTTGGGCCGCCCCGCCTCCAGCAGGTCGAGGCACGAGTCGTCGAAGGACTCATCACACATGGAGCTGGTGGGGCCCTCCTCCAACTGGACGGGAGGAGGCGGCGCGCACCATCAGCGTGTCTCAGCAAGCAGGATTGAGACTAGCACGAATGGTGCGTCAAGCGGCGGCTTGCGGTCTGCCACCCGTGCAGCCAGCAATCCGACACCAGCGCGTACGGGTGATGCATGCTGCGCGGTATAAGGGGGCTGCTGCGATCACACCTCGAGTTCCTCGAGGCCCCGGAAGTAGAGCAGCAGGCCCACCACGCGGTCGAGCGGCACCAGGCTGGCGACATAGCGCAGCCGCAGCCGTTGCAGCCCTGAGAACGTGCCTGCAGCTGCGACCAGAGAAAGAGCCGCGTCGGGCTGGTGGGCCACCGTCAAGGACAGCTGGGCCATGAACCCGAGACCGCCTAGATTGCTGAGGAGCTCGAGCAGGACATCCCTAACCATGGTTTTCTTGTCAATAGGGGCGGCAAGATCCAGCTGGTCAGAGATCTCGAAAGTTGTGGCGTCCACACAGCCAACCCACGAGAAGCTGTCGCGGCCGTTGCGGCAAAAGTCCTGTGAGCGGTCGGGGTGCCAGAGTTGCGTGCGTGCGTGCTTTTCGCGCGTGAGCATCTGAGTGCTAGCGAGCGTACACGGTCTCCTACTGCCATTGTGGGGACATGGTGGTGTGACATGAGGTGGCCTTCGCCATGTGGAGCGTGCTGCCGTGATGAACAGCAGAAGCAGCCAGCGCGGTTCTCTGATGAATAGCTCAACAGCAGCTCAGCGTCTGTCACGCCACCCTCACACCAGCATCCAGTATCCCCATATGGCTCAGCAGTGGCCGAATTGTTGCAACCGCTGGCACGAACCCCGCCCCCGTGCACCTTGAATGCGCCCCGCATCGCCAGCTCCTGTAGAGTGCCTGCCGCAGAAGTTATTATGTCCTCCTCGTCCACCTTGGACGGCGCCAGCTCCAGCCTCTGCAGCTGCGGCGCCAACAAACCAAGGTTGTAATTATAGCCTGGGCCAAACGCCGCCGCCAGGGTGCACAGTTTTGGGAACTCGGCGGTGCACTCATCAGAGGCGGTGATGCTGGCGGCTTCCAGGCGCGTCAGCTGCGGCGCCGCCGAGGCCAGCGCCTCCAGGTGACCCTGCGCCAGGCGGGCCGCCGGCAGCGACAGGTCGACCAGCCCAGCGACGGCCGCGAGCGCAGGTCCAAAGGGGAGCGGCTGTCCAGCCCGGTCAAACCAAGAGGTGCAGCGCAGCTGAGTCAACTGCGCCAGCCCCGCAGCGGCGATGCCTGTGAGCTGCGAGCTCAGCCCGATGGCCCCCACTCCTTCCAGCACCAGGCGCCGCAGGCCAGTCGGTTGCGCGGTGACCGCTGGCAACAAGCCGACCAGCTGCAGCTCAGTCAGAGCCGTCAGCCCCTTGACCCAGTCCGCCCATGAGTGAAAACCCAGCGACGCGCCGCCCGTGAAGACCACCAGCGACCGCAGCCGCGTCAGGGCCCTGAGCGCGGCAACGGACTCTCGCCGCCAGAAGGAGAGATGCGCGCCCTTGCCGCAGGCCGGGTCCTCTGTTCTGTTGAAGGCGATGCGCAGGGACGTGAGGCCAGTCAGGCTGGCCAGCGCGGCCGCCGCGTCGTGAAACAGGACGCCGTTGGAGTCCTGCAGGGAAATGCTGAGTGCCTCGAGCCCCGGGCACAGCGCGGCCAGCGCAGGCACGCAGGTCGAGGGGCAGCCGTATACGTGCTTGACGCCGCGCCAGCATGCAGGGGCGCCGTCCGGGCCTGGTGCAACGCCCCAAGTGCACATCAGGCGCAGCAGCCTCATAGTGCCCTCCAAATGGGACCGAGACAGCCGGTGGCCCTGATTTGCAACGACACAGCCGAGGGGACAGATAGAGGGGAAGACATGCCCTCAAGTGGGTGGGACCAGTCACCCAGTGCTATGCCTGCTTGAATTTTACAAGGGATGCGCAGCGGTGGTGACACTGCGGGGGCCCCATGTGCACGAGCTGTGCGTCGCAAGCGCGATTCATGCATGACCCCACCCCACCTGGTGGAAACACAGCCTGCTGGCATTCGGAAATCGCTGCATCAGCGCCGCCAGACGTGCCCCTGGCAGCCCGCAACGGTCGGCCCTGTTCAAGCTGAACAGCGAGATTGCCACACGCACTGCGCACGTGTCTGCGCCCGCACGCAGCTTTGAGTGCGCTGCTCGCATCGACCGCAGGTCGGCGTTGCCCCCGTTGGCCACATGCTGCACGATGCGCAGCAGCACTTCTTCGGGCAATGTTGTCAGAATCGCCTGCGGAGCGAATGGGTGTCGATCATGATGAGCCTGCCAAACACGAACTCCTTGAAAACCGCGGTCTAGGCGGGAGATCGCGCTCCAGCCCAAGGCCTGTTGAAACACTTTAAGTGCCAGCAATGTACGTCGTACTCGATGACGCGTAAGGCTCAACCACACTCACCTCACAGCGCGTCTCCATGTTGCGATGCAGCCAGATCAAGATGTGAGACCGGCGGATGTTGGCGACTTTGCTGGTTCCGTTGGACTGCTGTCATCACGTGCCTGTACACACTTGCTAAGTCACCGGTGCATCCGAGGACCGTATCATGCCCTGTCACTTGACTACGACCTGGTCACCTGATTGCGGTCGACGGGCTCCTCACAGCACAAGCCTCGCTAAAGTGGGGTTGGTTGCAGCGGGGCCACCCTGTGATTATGAAACGTACTGCCAGGATGGGGGCAAGCCCTTTAATACCCAGCACAAAACGATGCAGCTACTGGCCCGGGTGAGGCACAATTTGAACAGGCCTAGTCTGTGTGTGGCATCTGGCCAGCTGAGGCCTCTGCCTACCTAACAAAAGACATCAGAGTTTGCAATTTCTTAAGCCCCAAGAAGCTGTCATCACAGACGCATGACCCGACCCACCATCTGAGGCAGGGCAAGCAACAGGGGAAGAGCGCTTGGTATGCCGCATGCTGCACAATCTAGTCTAGGAACCGTGCAATCCATACAGGCAACACTCCAGACAGAGCACGGCGGTTACACCTGCATCAATCTACAGCCCACGAGCCACAGAACGACCACACGCACCAGGGGCCAGTCAGCGCGGGAAGCCCCTGGCCCCCAGCAGCTCCGCGTCGCTGCACTCCAGCACCACCTCCAGCGGCCACCCCCGCGCCGCCGCGCGCCGCTGCACGGCGTCCACGCACTCCCGCGTCACGCCCCAGGTGTCTGTCAGTGTGACCTTGGTCAGGCTCTTGGGCCGCCCCGCCTCCAGCAGGTTGAGGCATGAGTCGTCGAAGGCCTCGTCATCCAGCACGCTGCAGGGACTCTCCTCCAGCTGCACGGGGGGGAGGGGGAGGGGGGTCGCCGCAGGGGCCATGTCCGAGCAGGGCCGAGGCGGCGTGCTCCGTCAGTGGCTCGCGCAAGTCACGCATGTGGCCCGCCATCCGTGCAGCAGGCACTCTGACACCAGCGCCTGCGGCTGATGCATGCCGCTCGGTGCGCCGGGGTTGCTGCGATCGTACCTCCAATTCCTCGAGGTGTCGAAAGTACAGCAGCAGGCCCACCACGCAGTCCAGCGGCTCCTGGCTGGCGGCGTAGCGTAGCCGCAGCCGTTGCAGCCCTGAGCACGTGCCAGTAGCTGCAACCAGCCCTAGAGCCACGTCTGGCTGCTGGGCCATGGCCAAGGACAGCCCGGGGAGGTAGGTGACACCACCTATGTTGCTGAGGAGCTCGAGCACGACATCCTTGACGGTTGTGTTGTCATCAATGTCATCGGCAAGATTGAGGTGATCATAGATTTCAAAGTTGTCGACTTCTATCCATTTGACCCACGAGAAGCTGTTGCGGCCGTCACGGCAGAAGTCGTGTGCGTGCATGCAAGTGATGGGGGCGCCGGTGTTGCATGAGCGCGTGCTTTTGAGCGCAAACACTTGCATCCCAGGGAGCGCGCATGCTCTCGTACTGGCGCCGCGGCGCCATGGCACCGCAAGATAAGCTGGCAGTTGCCGTGAGGAGCGTGCTGCGGTGATGAGCAGCGGAGGCATCCAGCGAGCTTCTCCACTCAACGGCCCAACAGCAGCTCAGCAACCGGCACGCAACACTCACACCAGCGCGCAGCATCCCCCATGCCTCAATAGCCGCAGCACCGGTCTGATTGCGGGTAACCCCTGGCACCGCGCACCTGAAATGCGCCCCGCAGCGCCAGCTCCCGCAGAGTGGCTGCCGCGGGCGCTACTATGGCACCCATGGCCACCTTGGATGGCGCCAGCTCAAGCCTCAGCAGTCCAGGCGCCAACAACGCCAGGTTGTACGCAAAGCCCGGGTCAAACGCCGCAGCCAGGGTGCAGAGCTGCGGGAACTGGGCGGTGCAGTCATCAGACGCGGCGATGCTGGCGGCTTCCAGGCGCGTCAGCTGTGGCGCCGCCGAGGCCAGCGCCTCCAGGTGACCCTGCGCCAGGCTGGCCGCCGGCAGCGACAGGTGGACCAGCCCAGTGGCGGCCGCGAGCGCAGGCCCAAAGGGAAGCGGCTCGCCGGCCCTGTTGGAAGAGGTGCAGCGCAGCTGGGTCAGCTGCCCCAGCCCCGCGGCGGCGATGGCTGCGAACTGGTCGCGCAGCCAGAAGTCCCCCCCTCCTTGCGGCGCCAGGCGCCGCAGGCCAGTCAGTTGCGTGTGGGCCATCGGCAGCCTGTTCGCCAGCTCCAGCTCGGTCAGCGCCGTCAGCCCCTTGACCCAGGCTGACGATGTGTAGCAGCGCTGCGGCGCGCCGCCCAGGAAGACCACCAGCGACCGCAGCCGCGTCAGGGCCCCGAGCGCAGCAACACACTCCGGCCGCCAGGCGGAGGGCTGCACGCCCGTTCCGCGGGCCGGGTCCTCTGTTCTGTTGAAGGCGATGCGCAGAGACGTGAGGCCAGTCAGGCTGGCCAGCGAGGCCGCCGTGTCGTGGTACAGGTCGCCGTTTGAGTCCTCCAGGGAGATGCTGAGCTCCGCAAGCCCCGGGCACAGCGCAGACAGCGCAGGCACGCAGGCCGAGGGGCAGCCGTCTACGTGCTTCACGCTTCGCCACTGTGGAGGGGTGGCGTCCGGGCCTGGTGCAACGGCCCAAGCGCACATGAAGCGCAGCAGCTTCGATGTGCCCTCCAAATGGTGAGAGTTATACCGCTGGTGGCCCTGTGACGCGCAAAGCAATGCCCAAGGGGATTAGCGGGGTGGCATGCATTTATGCAGATCGAACCAGTCATTTAGTACTGTGCAAGCCTGCTTGAACAAGTCAAGAGGGGGTTCACAGCAGCGAGACCGCAGCGGGGGCCGCATGTACATGAGCCACATGTCGCAGGCGCGCCTCATGCGATGAACATCACCCCCACCTGGTAAAAGCACAGCCTGCTGGCATTTGGAAACCGTTGCATCAGCGCCGCCAGCCGCGCCCCTGGCAGCCCACAACGGTCAGCCTTGTCCAAGCTGCCCAGTGAGGTTGCCACGCGCACAGCGCACGTGTCAGCGGCTGCGCGCAGCTTTGAGTGTGCTGCTCGCATCGACCGCAGGTCGGCGTTGCCCCCGTTGGCCACATGCTGCACCATGCGCAGCAGCACCTCTTCAGGCAACGTTGTCAGAGTGGCCTGTGGGGCGAATGGGCTTCTTCAATAATGAGCCCGGTATACAAGACGGCCGTTCAATCCGCGATCTAGGCGGGAGATCGCACTGCAGCCCGCGGCCTTTCAAACGACTTTGATGAGCAGCAGTGCAAAGTCGCACTCGATGATGCGCGGGGCTCAACGACACGCACCTCACAGCGGGTCGCCATGCTGCAGTGCATTCAGATCAATGATGTGAGATCCGCGGCTGTCAGCGACCTTGCTGGTTTGAACGGACAGCTGCAAGCATGCTGGCACAGATCTGCTGCAGTCACCAGTCCCAATGACTGCATCATGCTGCCCTGTCACCTGACCGTCACCCGGTCACCTGCTTGCAGACGTCAGTCCCTCGCCGCTGAAAACGCTGCTAGTGGGGCACGCTACTGGTGGGTTCTCCAGGGCCGAAGACATCCGTGGCATCTGGCCAGCTGAGTCCTCGGCCTTTGTGAGCCGTTCACGCCCTGCATCGAGACTGTGGCCCTCGCTCTCTGCGGCCACCTGCAACCCCAATATCAAGCCTGACACCGACCTTCCGTTGCCTGCTGCACGATGCAAATTGCTACATACACTGGTCAATGCACGCACTGCATAAGAATCAAGCAGAACCAAGGTCGCTCAAGCATACATACACCGCCGAGGGGTCCCCGATCGGGCGCGGGTGTGCGGCTGATGTGCGCAAGCCAGAGGACTGCAAAGGCGAGGCGTTGGAGAGGCGGGTGGCGCCCGGAGCGCCTGCGCCATCGATGACACGGCCGCTGCGCATGCTGGCCTGCGCGGCGACAACGCCATATGAGAATCCGAGCAGTGCCCCAGTGGGCCGTGGCAGTGATGTGCGTGATTGCAGCAAAAGCACACCGGGCGTACCCACAAAGGCAAGCACGAGGGCACTCGCATACGTGTGACCGAAACCTCCTACGTGCGGATGCAAATGCACACGTCAGGCATGCGGTGCATGCTGAACCGGTTTCAGCCCAAATCAGGCTATTTGCAGACGCATGCATTCAAGCAGGGCACTCGAGCAGGGCGCTCGTTTGCGTGGCGTGTCAGGCGATGAGCCAATAGAAACACATAACACGAAGCGCCGCGAGGGGGCGGCCTGCCACTCCTAGCGTGCGTTTATGACAGCGGGAACACCCGTTGCGCGCACAAGCATGAATTTTCACCCGCATTCGGGCCGAAAGCCATAAGCATCTTCCCAAGCCCCAGCGGGCCGAAGATTGCAGCACACAACAGGCTGCATTGTTTGCCGCGCCCCCCGGCCTCTGATGAGCACATGGATGCGACGCGCCACCGCCCCACCGATCAAGCCTGCGGCCGGCTCTGCAGCACCCACAGGTTGCCGTCACAGTCGATGCCACCCTCCACGTCCTGCGCCACCGCCGCGCCGCCCTCCGCGGCGCCGAGCGCGCGCTCCGCCGCCACCGCGGCCACCGCCGCGCCCCACAGCGCGCGCAGCGCGGAGGCCTCGTCGCGGCAGAGGGGGTCGCGCGCGTAGTCCGCCGGGGCGCGCGGCAGGGGGGCGGAGGGGTGGGAAGAGAAGAGGCCGGCGCCGCTGCAGCCGGGCAGGTCCTCTGAGGGGGATTCGGGTCGGTTGGGAGGGAGATGAAGCGCCTTCAGCGCAGGAAGGGCAGGGCACAACGGTTGCGGGAGCAACAATGCCTAGAGTGTAGACCACGGAGGGCCAGCGGATGGCAATCTTGACAAAGTAGGAGGGGGGGGGGAAGCAGGCAGGAGAGCAGGCTGGTAGCCAAGCACCAAGGCGGGGGACGGCCTGCAGGGCATGCACGCGGCGACGCTTCGAGGCGGCTGGCGCCGCAGGCCCTCGCCTGCGTTGCTGTCCGACCGCGCCATGACCACCCCATCAGCCGGCTGCGGCGCCGGCAGCACGTGGCTCTTCGAAGGGTAGCTCGCCAGCCGCACAGACCGCCGCAGCGCCTCCAGCGGCGGCGCCCCGGAGCCAGCGCCGCCGCTGCCGGCCGCGTCAAGGCTACTCAGCGCCTTGTGCACAACACCAAACAGCAGCCCCGCCACGCCGCCGCCCTTGCCGGCCCCGCCGGCCGCGGCCTGGTCGAGCGCTGCGTCGACCGCTGACCGCGCGACGGCGCCGCCCAGGGCGCGGCCGGGGAAGTCGCCCGACACGAGGGCCTCCCCCAGGCCCGACACCACCTCCACGTAGACCTCATCACTGCTGCCTGTGGTGGGGCTGTGCGGGGCGTTCCATGGGAGGCAGGGAGGGAGGGGGAGAGTTGGGTCCTAGAGGTGGACTAGTGGGTGGAAGGAGCCGACAGAGAGGTGGTGTGGTGACTGCAGCACCACAAGGGCTGGAACGATGCTGCAGCTTTCATGGGTAATCGACACGGACGTGTGTGGGGAGGGCTGGAGCAACCGTTGGGTACCGATCATACAGCCGGCCGCGTGCCCTGCAACTCCCCAAAGCCCACAGACCCACCTGCGGGTGTGCGCCACAAAGGCGTAGCGGATGGGCGCCACCGGCTGCAGCAGCACCGCCATGCGCAGCGCCGAGCGCGGCAGCCCCGCGTGGCGCAGCGCGGCCGCCGCGCCCGCGCCCCACTGGCTGGCGTACACCTCCAGTGTGGCGCGCCACAGGCCGGCCAGGGCGTCCCCTTTGCCCGCCTGCTGCTGCTGCTGCTGCTGCTGCTGCTGCTGCTGCTGCTGCTGCTGCTGCTGCTGCCACCACTGCAGCCCCTGCTCCAGCAGTGACCGCAGGCCCTCGGGGGCTTTGAGCCGCATCACCTGTGACCTGTGGATGATGTGGGAGCCGGCAGCACCACGGCAGCGCGCAGCATCGGCGGCCGGTGACCTTGAGGCCTTTATATGCTGCACCAAAAACCCACAAGCCCAGCACGCCCTCCCTTTGCTTGCGAGTCATGAAGACTCAGCCGCGCGAAAGATTGCACATCGACAAACAACCTGCGGGCTCAGGGGTTGTCTAGGGCAGGCCCTCATCACCTGATCTCGGCCAGCAGCTGCTCGCCAGCTGCCCCATGCGCCCCCTCCGCCGCCAGCCGCCCCTCCAGCCGCCGGATCTCCCCCGCCGCCGCCTCGTTCGCGGGGTCGCGCAGCACGCCCTCCTCAAACGCCCCGAAAGGCATCGCCGCCGACGCCGGCGCGCGCAGCCAGCCGGGCAGGCCGCGCGCCAGGCGCCGCGTGTTGGCGCTCTTCGCACCCACCAGCCCCGGCTCGAAATCGTCCATCGCCACCGCCCAGCGGCCGCACCACGCGGGCGCCGGCGTCGCCGCCGCCGCGCCGGCCGCCACCTGCGGCTCTTCGCCGTTGCTGTCGCCGTTCACGAGCGCCGCCGCGAGCTCGTCCGCCGTCGCCTCCCGCAGCGCGACGCCGCCCTCTGCGTCGACCCGCAGCGCCACGCCGCGCCCCTCCAGCTCCGCCGTGCGCGCCGCCTCGCGCGCATCCAGGCACGCGACTAGCGGCACGCCCGCGCCCCTCGCGCGCACCGCGGCGTGGCAGAGCACGTCCGGGCAGTGGCCCAGCACCACCACCCCGCCGCACCCCGGCGGCACGTCCTCCTCCCCGCGCACGCGGTCGACCAGCAGCAGCGGCCGCCCCGCCGGCGCCGCGCCGCCCGCCGCCGCCGCCGCGATCACCGGGCCCGCGTCCGCGAGCGACGCGACCCGCAGCAGCGGCCCGACCGCAGGCGC